>NC_043004.1:5016417-5196417 GCF_006345805.1 Octopus sinensis
GTCCCTAAACTCTGCATTAATCATCACATGCAGTTCTTCCTTGCAAAGATCATTATTCAGGTCACACCACTCTTACTCTCTCTTCAAAACTTAATAAAAATTCTAGTAAATTTTCCTGGAAAATATATATGCACAGAATACAGACTATCTTCTATCAGTAGTTGTTTGGTAGAGACAACGTGGCTACACTGATAAGGTACTGAACTACCTAATCATGGGTCATGAGTTCAAATCCACTGCTAGAATGTCACTTCTTGACAGAATACTGCATAATAATGTATTATTTTCCTGCTGGTCTATCCCAGATAATATTCATGTAAGTTCTGGTATCTTCAGTGAGCCAACTGAATTGGCAATACCAGAACTTATATGAATATTATCTGGAACAGACCGGCAGGAAAATTTATGCCATAAAACCAACCAGCACTTAGCACTGATCCTTAAAAACTTCTCATGACTTAGTAGTCTTCTTATCATTTTTTTTTTCAGCATATATACTTTACATATTTGAAATATGTGATGAAAAATTACAAGAATTTTCCTTCAGTCTTATCTAGCAAAACTTACTCCTGTTGTACAGAAACATGTATGAATAGCTTCTGAGACATTGAGCGACCTCCAAATCTATACAGCAGTGATTCCATTGAAATTTGTTTTAGAGTAATTGCAAAATGTTAACAAACGTTTACAAAATTTAGAAAAAAAAACTCAAAGAATAAAAGTCATACCTTTGAGTGTAAAGGAACTCCCACAGAAACATACGAACGGCTTGGAGTTATTATGCATGTGCATATGACCCTGAAGGTTATGGAGTCGACCAAACTCTTTAGCTGAAATAGATATACAAAAGAAAGTAAGAACATGAAGGATTAAGATAGAACTATCAAAGACATAAACAGCTAAGTCAACTAAAATTGTTACAATTGCATTTCCCTCTATCCCTGTCTCTGTATATATACCACTCACCTCTCATGCTCTGATGAACTTAATTATCCACCCATACCACATCTGTTACATTCACCACCCAGTAATCCCAGAGTACACCCTAATATCTTCTTCATTACCATCTTCTCTCTTTTGCCAACTGACGTAGCCATTTATCTCCCCTGCAGCAAGACCCTGTTTTTTGTCCCCCTATTTATACTTTATCATTACCTGGCATAAAGCCACTTCCCTCAATACTACACACACACACACACACAACTTCAATTGAAGGAGCTGTTCTTGCAAGTTACTTGGTGACCTTACTAGTGCCAGTACCATCTCAAAAGCACCCAGTACACTCAGTAAAGTGATTGGCATTAGGAAGGGCATCCAACCACAGAAACTATGCCAAAACAGACATTAGAGCTTGATCCAGTCCCTGGCTCACTAGCTCCTGTCAAACCATCAAACTCATGCTAACATGGAAAACAAACATTAAATCATTATCATTATTATTACTATTACTATTATTATTATTACTATTATTATTATTATTATTATTATTATTATTATTATTATAGTAGACGTCACACAGTATATAATATCATGAGGTTGTTGATTAAAGATAACTGTGTCTATCAGGAGTTTGTAATGTCTGTCAAGTCACAACAAGGACCTCAGTCAGACAGTATTTAAAGCAATATGCATGCAGTTCCAAGTAATGCAGACTTTTGCAATACACCCAGATTGAAGGGTATTTCTGAAGTTTTCAGATGTTTTTTGCAGATTGGGTGGTATTGAGCCCAATGCTGCGATGACAATAGGAATAACCTTTATGTTTGACTCTCGTAGCTGCCACATCTTAGCGATCTCATTTCTCAGATCTCCATATTTATCAACCTTTTCTCTTTCTTTCATGGTGGTATGTTGATCTCCTGGCACTGCCATATCAATTATTAGGCACTCGTTTGTCCCTCCTAAAGGTTACTATATCCAACCTTCAGTGCTCTAATACATCATCATCACCACCACCACCATCACCATCATTATCACCATTATTATTATAGACAGTATACAATATTGTGAGGTTGTTGATTGAAGATACTGTGCATACCAGGGGTTTGTACTGTTTGTCAAGTTACAACAAGGACCTCAGACAGACAGTACTTTATGCAATATGCATGAAGTTCCAAGTAATGCTGACTTTTGCAACACATCTAGATTGTGGGGTATCTCTAAGGTTTTCAGATGTTTCTTTCAGATTGGGTGATATTGAACCCATATTATTACTACTACTACTACTACTACTACTACTACTACTACTACTACTACTACTACTACTACTATTGCTCTAAAGGTAATGAGCTGGTAGAATTGTTAGCATGTCAGACAAAATGCATAATGGTATTTCATCCATCTTTACATTCTCAGTTCAAACTCTGCCAAGGTTGATTTTGCCTTTCATCCTTTCGAGGTCAACAAAAAAAGTACCAAATGCATACTAAGGTCAATGTAATCTCTCCTGCAAAATTCCAGGCCTTGTGCCTATAGTAGAAAGGATTATTATTATCACCATCATCATCATCATCATTGTGATAACAAGCATGAAGATGTGCACCATCAGTGAATGAGGGGTGCTTGTTCTTTATCAACTTGGAGAGAAATTGATATGTAATTCTGAGAGGTCATATAGTTTAAGTTAATACAATGTAAACCCATTGAGTCATGTTCAAATTACATTGTAAGTGCTACATACTATTGCTGCTCTAAAGAACATATTAGCTACTTCGGTATAATATGCCTACTCTTTTACTCTTTACTTGTTTCAGTCATTTGATTGTGGCCATGCTGGAGCACTGCCTTTAGTCGAGCAAATCGATCCCAGGATTTATTCTTTCGCCGAACCGCTAAGTTACGGGAACGTAAAAACACCAGCATCGGTTGTCAAGCGATGTTTAGGGGCACAAACACACACATGTATATATATATATATATATATATATATATATATATACATATACACGACGGGTTTCTTTTAGTTTCTGTCTACCAAATCCACTCACAAGGCTTTGGTCGGCCCGAGTCTATAGTAGAAGACACTTGCCCAAGGTGCCACGCAGTGAGACTGAACCTGGAACCATGTGGTTGGTAAGCAAGCTACTTACCACATAGCCACTCCTACGCCTAGTACACATTTCTTCAATTTTTTTATCACAGTGCAGTACCAAATTCATTCGAGTAGTGTCCCAGCTAAACAAGGTCATTTATCTCTGGAAGCCTTACTCATCTTCATTGGAGAATTGTTGTTTTGCTATTGGCCTAATAACAATTTCACTAGAGCTTGGTATATGCTTGACCTTGTCGTCAGTGCTTTTCATTGTTGTCATAATTAAGATATGTATGTGACAGTCTGTCTCATGAATTCCGTTATTTTGGGACCCTCTGTTGGTATGTCAATTGAACTGTTGTCTCGCTATGACATTCAAAACCCTTACCACCGATTGTATTTATGACCACATCAACCTATATACAAGTATATTACAGTCTTAATGGCTGTGATGACATCACTGGCAGGGATTTTCTGGTAATACTGCATGAGTTTAAATAATCTTTGGGTTAATATGATACAGCATTTTCATCGACATAACAATCCCCCACCAGTTATTGAAACAAGCATTACTGATAAATAAATGTGACACCTATATCTTTATTCTTTTGTTTGCTGTGTGTGGGGGGGGGTAATTTCTTGTGTGTGTGTCACTACTACTGGTGTTAATCATACCTTTTCATACGTGTGTGTGTGTGTGTGTGTGTCTGTCTGTCTGGTCATCATCGTCATCATCATCTAATATCCATATTCCGAGCTGGCATGGGTTGGATGGTTTGACAGGATCTGCTGGGTCCAAGGTCTGCATCAGACTCTACAATCTGCTTTGGCATGATTTCTACAACTGGATGCCTTTCCTAATGTCAACCATTTTACTGGGTGCCTTTTTTGTGCCACTAGCACCAGTAAGCTCACCATGCAGCCCGCAAATCCACAAGATCCAAGGAGAAAGAGGGCATCTCTTTCGGCTAGGAGATGTGAGTTAAGTTATGAGTGAAGAGGGTGGGGCAAAGCAGGTTCCTGTTAAAGAGGAGCTCACATGGTTACTCCCATTTAGGAGAGAGAGTGAAAATAAATCAGTAAAAGCTGCAAGTAGATAAATAGTAGCATCCTGGTGGTACCTCAGAGTACAAGGTGAGTAGAAGTGGAGACAGAGAAACCGTGAGTATGCAAGAGTTGGGGGTCTGCAAGAGTGTATGACAGTAATAGGGGAAAGAGACAGAGAAAATGGGAGAAGGAGAAATTGGTAACATATAGATTGGGTAGGGTTGAAGGGTGGCTGGAGAAAATGGATATGGGTGGAGGGATGGCCAATGGTGCATGAGATATGGAAAGTGAAGGGATGGAAGAAGAGAGTAATGATAACACAGTTGACAGGGAAGAGCACAAGAGAGAGGGGTAGGCTGCAGGAGAGGAGGGAGGGGAGAGAGAGAAAGGACAGAGAAAGAGAAAGAAAAAGAGAGAGAGAAAGGAGAGTGCAAAAAGGAGAGAGAAAGAGAGAGAGGATAAGAGGAATAGGGTAAGAGACGAGATAATTTGGTGGTCCAGTAGAATGTGGGGAGGGAAGGACCAATGTAAAGTGTGGATGTAGGGAACAATATTAATGGATGAAGAATGGCGAACAAGTGAAATGGTTCAGGGTAGCAAGAAAGAAAAGGGATAACAGGGGCAGAAGAGACTTGCAATGGGAAAGATATAAGGGGAGGGTGATGCAAGGGGGCGATTGAATGAGTGAGGTGCTAATTGCATATTCATATATATAATATATACATTCACACAGTGCTACCAGAAGTCAGTTTTGCTATGGTAGACAGGTCTTCTCAAGAACCATGAATCACCCCCACCCCACACACATACATACATACATACATACATACCATCATCATCATCATCATCATTTAACATCTAATTTTCCATACTGGGTTGGATGGCTTGACATGGAGTTGGCTAGCGGGGAGCTATCAAGACTCCAATTGTCTATTGTGATCTGGTTTCCATGGCTAGATGCTCTTCCTAGCACCAATCACTTAACAGAGTGTGCTGGGTGCTTTTTACGTACCACCAGCACAGGTGTGTTTACACAGTACTGGCACAGATGCGTTAACGCAGCCCTGGCACAGGTGCGTTAACGCAGCCCTGGCACAGGTGCGTTAACGCAGCCCTGGCACAGGTGCTTTTTAAGTAGCACTGGCACTTTCTCCCTTTTTTAATGGTATATTTGTTTTAAATTATTCAAAATAATGACAATACAACATTCTGTAATTTTGTCATTTGAAAAAAAAAATATTGATATAAAACTGATTTCAAATTTTGGCACAATGGCAGCAATTTCAGGAGAGGGGAGGAGTCAATTACACTGACTCCAGTGCTCAACTGGTACTTATTTTATTGACTCTGAAAGAATGAAAGACAGAGTCAACCTCAGTAGAATTCGAATTCAGAACATAAAGACATGCAATGCCACTAAGCATTTTTCCCAGCATGACATGAATATTGATGTAATATTGATTCTATCATGAGAGCAAGATAAAATGATGGAAGTGCAATAAGTACAGTTAGTTTTTGTTCAATTCCTTTATCACAATGCTGTATGGCCTTTGTGTGAGTAAAAGGTAGAGTCATACAAAGTCTTTTACACCTGAAGCACTTTTTCACTTACATAACCAACCTCTCCACATCAAACTCCTGGCCTTGTTCATTACAAATGATCACATGATAATTGTAATTGGCCACATGACATACATAGCTAATAAATAATAAAAATTTGTATCACTACAACAACACAAATGTTTGCTCTGTACTCAAACAATAAATACCATTCACAGTTGAATGTTGAATGCCTGACATGAGAAAAGATATTTAACTTTGGAAATAAATATGACAACACATCAGGCAAACACCACATTTATCAAAATTACTCCACCCAAAGTTACCTTAAGAAAACAATTGCAAAATGAAAAAGAAACACTCACACATCCTATAAATCTTTACATTCAGATCTTAATTTAATTCTCCAACATCAAACTCAGCAAGTTTCTTCTACGTATTAATCTAAATCATTGGTTCTCAGTCATTTTTTGTCTGTGGACCCCTTTGATTTCCATTTTACTCAGACTGACCCCCACAGCCATATGAAGTTTTAAAAAAGTCCCATTATATTTTTAGAATTAAATATCACTAGAAGTTGTATTTAAAAAATTGTCAAAATATTTTGTGTATTGTAGAAATATAGTAATTTATTACAGATAAATTTTAACAACTAAATCTTATATGGACCCTCAAGGGTTATATGGACCCTTGCTGAGAACCTCTGATCTAACTGCTCTAGTTATGTTACATACATTTGCTACAGTGAGAAAGAGACTGTTTCTAGTTTGTAGTATACTAAACAACATAAAACATAAAAATACTTACAGCAGAGATTGCAACGGTAAGGTTTTGAATCAGCATGGACAACCATGTGGGCTTTGAGGGTTTGTGGTTGTGTGAACGTTTTGGAACATGTAAAACAGCGGAAAGCTCTCTCGGCATTATGGATAAGTAAATGCCGTTGCATATTGGCCTTCTGATTAAATGCTCGGCGACAAATTGGACATATAAATGGTTGTAGGCCAGTATGAGTGAATTGATGAGCTTTTAAATGGTGCTCCTACAAGAAATAGGTTTATCAAAATTAATATCAATATTTAAATATAAATGCCATGTACATAAAATTCATTTACAACAAAATAGAATACCATATTTATTCATGCATACATTACACCCCTAATTTAATGTTAAATCTTAGAACAAATTTTTTCCTTCATAGTTTTAGATTTGCCATGTGTATAAGTCTTGACCCCAGGTTTTTCAGTTAAAATCAAGAAATAGTGTGACTTATACATGAGTAAATATGGTAATATTTAACCTTAAATAACAATTCTAATGAAAATTCAAATGACAGTGAGAAAATTGGCAAAAACTGCTGAAAGAAATTAGAATGCAGAAAAAAATATCAAACATGGAATTTAAGATTTATATATAATTTCAAAAGAATTATTCTTAAAAAATAAATACTAAAATTGTTGGCTATTTTACATAAATAACCTCATAAAGAAATGTAAGTGAAGCAATAATTTTCATCTTGAAATAAATATGTTAGGTTTGAGTGGAATAGAGCAAGCCAGAGACAGTAGTCAGTTAAAAGACAGCTCAATAGGGTGACCAGTATCTGATGGCAGTTAACAAGTTTAGATAAGCAGATTTCATTATATATATATATATATATATATGTGTGTCCTGTCAGAAATATTTGAGTGTCCTATAAAGCTAAGATAAATATTTTCAAATCATTTGTATGGTGGCCATTTTGAATTAGTCTGACTTATTTCAGCACAAACAGGTGTTACTGCTTATATAAACACTATATAGAGACAGGGGAACTATAGTTGTTTGACATATTATTATTGCTCAAGTTTATTAACGTTGGACCATTAAATAATATCTTCCTCATTCATATCTGCTTCTGAAACAATGAGTCGGAAGTTTTGTTATTCTTTCAGTGATGCTACCAAAATATGGCTAATTGCTTTCATTTTCCTTATTCTCAAAATCTAATCTGTTATAAATGTATAGGATTCCTACAAGAGTATCATTAACCAGCTAGAGGGAATGTCCTCTTGGGGTTAAAAAATCACAGTAAAATCCATTCGTAAGGCAGACAAACCACAAATCCCTTCAGGTAGATGGCCCTGCTCAATCTGTAGAAAAGGCATAGGTAGAAACTCCATAAGATGTACCCAGTGTAAGCTATGGACACATAAGAGTTACAGCAATATCAAAGGAAGGCTAACTGGGAAGATAGTTTTTGTATGTGGCAAATGCTCAGGTGCCAAAAACACTGAAAATGTGCAGAGAACAGCTTCTGTCACATTCCAAGAAGAAAATCTACAAGTAGTTGATAGCTTCCGTCACCTAGGAGACCAAGTCAGTAGCGGGAGTGGATGCTCTGAAAGTGTAGCTGCTAGAATAAGAATAGCCTGGGCAAAGTTCAGAGAGCTCCTACCTCTGCTGGTGACAAAAGGCCTCTCACTCAGAGTAAAAGGTAGACTGTATGACGCATGTGTATTAACAGCCATGCTACATGGGCATCAGATGTATTGTGCAAGAGAGATGACTGTGCTGGTATGGTCATGTGTTGCAAATGAATGAGGACAGCTGTGTGAAAAAGTGCCACACCCTAGCAGTTGAGGGAATCTGTGGAAGAGGTAGACCCTGGAAAACCTGGGATGAGGTGGCGAACATTGGGCCTTACCGAGGCAATGACTAGTGACCGAGACCTTTGGAGATATGCTGTGCTTGAGAAAACCTGACAAGCAACGTGAGACCATAGCCCTTGGCCTATGCCAGTGAGTGTAACCAGCCCACTTATGAATACCCCTCATTCATTGGACAATAAACTTTGTTTGCGAAGACCTATTGAGGCAAATGAAATCAAAATCGCTAACGTGGCTGATGACAGTACCGCCTGATTGGCACTCGTGCCAGTGGAACATTTAAATCACATCCAAATGTGGGATGTAACCAGCCCACTTATGAGTACCCCTCATTCATTGAACAATAAACTTTGCTTGCAAAGACCTATTGAGGCAAGTAAAATCAAATCAAACTCGCTGACATGGCCGATGACAGTACCACCTGATTGGCACTCATGCCAGTGAAATGTTAAAAGCACATCCGAACATGATCGTTGCCATGGCCACAGATTGGCTCTCATGCCAGTGGCACATAAAAAGCATCATTCGAGCATGATCGTTACCAGTGTCGCCTTACCAGCACAATTGTCGGTGGCGTGTGAAAAGCAAAATTCAAGCACGGTCGTTGCCAGTGCCGCCAGACTGGCTCCCATGCAGGTAGCACATAAAAAACACCTTTTGAGCATGGTCGCTGCCAGAACTGCCTGGCTGGCCCTCGTGCCAGTGGCATGTAAAAGCACCCACTACACTCTTGGAGTGGTTGACATTAGGAAGGGCATCCAACTGTAGAAACTTTGGCAGATCAGATTGAGCCTGGTGCAGCCTTCTGGCTCACCAGTCCTCAGTCAAACTGTCCAACCCATGCCAGCATGGAAAGCGGATGTTAAACGACGACGATGATGATGATACAAACTGGAGTGAACTACTGTCATCTCTAGCAGATAAGGAGGTGAATGACCCTGCTTAATCTTACCCATAGTGAAGGAGTAATGTGTAGCCGGTGAACATCATGGCCACATCGTAAAATTTTAAATGTAAAATTTTAATTATATCTAATACAAATCATCATATTTTTAAAATCTCATTAAGCGAACTCATGAACACTATTCGTTTGTAAAGTCCTGAATTGTCCCCTCTATGTATTGATATTGTTTTATCGTTATAAAAAATAAATCTCGAGCAGACAAGGTGTCCAGCACTGGGGATAGGCAAAAATAGCTCGAAACCAGGCTGGTCTGTTGGACCTGTCAAGTCACTAGAAGGTGGTAGGGGTTCGCTCCCCTGCTTGTAATATATTGGATGCAGGTAGTATCATTAACCAGCTAGAGGAAATGTCTTCTTAGGGTTAAAAAATTACAGTAACATCCATTTGTACATAACAGACATGTTGAAATGGCAACAAACATTACTTATCAATATGCTCCTAGAAAAATAAAGATTTCTAATGTTGACATAAGGCCACATATGAGAGAGGATGTGGTTAATTTAATAAACGTTAATATTTCATCATCATCATCATCATCAACTCCTGAATATCATTGTCCTAGGGCTCATAGGGTTGGTTACTCATTTTTCATGGCATGTTAGCAACCAAGTACCCAACATTTCCACCTGAACAGGGCACCGATCCATTGCAGGTTTACTCATTTACAGCTAAATGGACTTGAGCAACAGGAAATGAAGTGTTTTACTCAAGAACGCAATGCCCTGTCCAGTTCAGGAATTGAAACCACGATCTTGCAATCATGAATGCGGCATCCTAACCACTAGGCAATGTACTTTCACTCGCCATTAATTTACTAATCCAGGAAGAATGAAGAACAAAGTCAACTTAGGCAAGGTTGAAACTCAAAACGGAGAAGGAAAACTATTAAAGTGGTGAAAACTCTATTACAAGAAATACATTAACAGCAAGTTTTACAGATCATCGTAAGTAAAAATTTGCCAAAATATGTGCTGCTGTTCTTTGCAATTTTTAGAGTGAGATGACTGAGTTCTTTCATGCCATATTTCAAATAGACTGTCTACAGCAAAAGCTGCATAGTTTAACACCACCAAACCTTCAAATCGTTCCCCATCTATGTTTTCTTTTGCAATCTATCAAAGGTGCCAACTGCACCAATATCTGTTTCTTTATTACCCACAAGGGGCTAACATAGAGGGGACAAACAAGGACAGACAAACAGATTAAGTCGATTACATCGACCCCAGTGCGTAACTGGTACTTAATTTATCGACCCCAAAAGGATGAAAGGCAAAGTCGACCTCGGCGGGATTTGAACTCAGAACGTAACGGCAGACGAAATACGGCTACGCATTTCGCCCGGCGTGCTAACGTTTCTGCCAGCTCGCCACTGCACCAATATCACTAATCAAGCAGTGCCTGAAAATTAATAGATACTGACTCCCCTACCTTGACTAATCTATTAAACAGGTTAATTTTTAGATAATAATTAATTATTTACATTTAGATGATGTAGTAAAATAACTGTAGCAATTTAAGATGTGTCCTTGCTAGGCAAGTGTTTTGCTCTGAGAACTTGTGTTGAAAAGGATTAAAACATTTACAGCTTCAGAACATGTTAGCTATTGAAAAACACATAAAAACTGTTAACTTCACTTTAACATTTATTATTTGGAGTTATAATTTTTGTCGTACCAACTGCACTCTGGTCACTAATATACTAGAACTGTGTGAGAGAGAGGGAGACATGAAGAGAGTAAGAGAGACAAGGAGGGAGTGAGAGAGACAAGGAGGCAGTAAGAGAGACAAAGAGAGAGTGAGAGAGACAAGAAGGGAGTGAGAGAGACAAGAAGGGAGAGAGACATGGAGGGAGTGAGATAGACATGGAGGGAGTGAGATAGACATGGAGGGAGTGAGAGCGACAAGGAGGGAGTGAGAGCGACAAGGAGGGAGTGAGAAGGACAAGGAGGGAGTGAGAGAGACAAGGAGGGAGTGAGAATGACAAGAAGGGAGTGAGAGTGACATGGAGGGAGTGAGAGGGACAAGGAGGGAGTGAGAGGGACAAGAAGTGAGATAGACATGGAGGGTGTGAGATAGACATGGAGGGAGTGAGATAGACATGGAGGGAGTGAGATAGACAAAGAGGGAGTGATAAGGACAAGGAGGGAGTGAGGAAGACAAGGAGGGAGTGAGAGTGACAAGAAGGGAGTGAGAAGGACAACGAGGGAGTGAGAGCGACAAGAAGGGAGTGAGAGGGACAAGAAGGGAGTGAAAGTGACAAGGGAGTGAGAGGGACAAGAAGGGAGCGAGAGAGACAAGAAGGGAGTGAGAGGGACAACAAGGGAGTGAGAGGGACCACAAAGGAGTGAGAGGGACAACAAGGGAGTGAGAGGGACAACAAGGGAGTGAGTGGGACAACAAGGGAGTGAGAGAGACAACAAGGGAGTGAGAGCGACAAGAAGGGAGTGAGAGCGACAAGAAGGGAGTGAGAGCGACAAGAAGGGAGTGAGAGGGACAAGAAGGAAGTGAGAGCGACAACAAGGGAGTGAGAGTGACAAGAAGGGAGTGAGAGGGACAAGAAGGGAGTGAGAGGGACAACAAGAGAGTGAGAGGGACAAGAAGGGAGTGAGAGGGACAAGAAGGGAGTGAGAGCGACAACAAGGGAGTGAGAGGGACAACAAGGGAGTGAGAGGGACAACAAGGGAGTGAGATGGACAAGAAGGGAGTGAGAGGGACAACAAGGGAGTGAGAGGGACAACAAGGGATTGAGAGGGACAACAAGGGAGTGAGAGGGACAAGAAGGAAGTGAGAAGGAAAAGAAGGGAGTGAGAGAGACAAGAATGGAGTGAGAGAGACAAGAAGGGAGTGAGAGAGACGAGAATGGAGTGAGAGAGACAAGAAGGGAGTGAGAGAGAGTGAGAGGGACAACAAGAGAGTGAGAGGGACAAGAAGGGAGTGAGAGAGACAAGAAGGGAGTGAGAGGGACAACAAGGGAGTGAGAGGGGACAAGAGAGTGAGAGGGACAAGGGAGTGAGAGGGACAACAAGGGAGTGAGAGGGACAACAAGGCAGTGAGAGTTACAACAAGGGAGTGAGAGTGACAAGAAGGGAGTGAGAGGGACAATAAGGGAGTGAGAGGGACAAGAAGGGAGTGAGAGCGACAAGAAGGGAGTGAGAGGGACAACAAGGGAGTGAGAGGGACAACAAGGGAGTGAGAGGGACAACAAGGGAGTGAGAGCGACAGGAAGGGAGTGAGAGGGACAAGAAGGGAGCAAGAGAGACAAGAAGGGAGTGAGAGGGACAACAAGGGAGTGAGAGGGACAACAATGGAGTGAGAGTGACAAGAGGGGAGTGAGAGTTACAAGGAGGGAGTGAGAGAGACAAGGTGAGAGTGAGAGAATGCATTGCAGAGGGGCCATGTCACTGATCAGGGTGCCGTTAGTGCAGCGAAAATTTTGACACCAAATAATATATGTTTAAGTAAAGTTAGGAGTCTTTCAGTGTTTTTGAATGGTTGTGCTGGTGCCTTGTAACAAGCACCAGTGCTGGTGATAGTACCACATAAAAAGCACGCAGTACACTCTGTTGGGTGGTTAGCATCAGAAAGGACATCTAGCTGTAGAAACCATGTCAAAACTGACAATGAAACCTGATTTGGCTCTCGGCCTTGCAAGCTCCTGTGAAACCATCCAACCCATGCTAGCATGAAAAAATGGACATTAAATGATGAAGAAGAAGAATCAAAATACAAAAACCATATTTGAGAGCATAAAAAATGCACAGGCATATTACACACCCCCCAATTTCAGCAGCACATATTCAAGAAAAAAAACTTCTAATGCATTAAAGCATGTAACATAGGCCCAACTTTGCATGTAAGGCTCAGCATGGTTTTTCTCAGACATCATTTTTTACTAGTTTTCAAAAAAAAAAAAAAGTGAGTCTTATATACCATCAAATATGATGGTTAATTACTGAAATCTTTCACTATCATTCATCATCAACGTTTAGCATCTGTTTTCCATGCTGGCATGGGTTGGACGGTTTGACAGGAGCCTGTTTTGGCATGGTTTCTACAGCTGGATGCCATTCCCAATGCCAACCGCGTGTCGGTGGCGCATAAAAAGCACTGTTTATATGTTGGGCCTCGTGGAAGCAGTGATGTCAAGCCAAGTGAAGATTATAGTCACGGTCAATGCCAGTGTCTCGTAACTTGTCTGTTAAAAGCACCCTTCAATTGTTGGGCAATATGCTGTGCTTGTGACGACTTGTCACACCAAGTGAAATCGTAGTCATGGCCGATGTCAGCACCATCTGACTGGCACCCATGCTAGTGGCACATAAAAAGCACTGTTCGAGCATTGGGCCTCATGGCAGCAGTGACAGGTGACCAAGACCCTTGGCGGTATACTGTACTGGTGATGACCTGTTTAACCAAGCAAGACCATATATATGATGGGCTTCCATACAATTTCCATGTATGTCCCATACTGGTGGCATGTAAAAAGCACCATTTGGGTGTGGTTGATGCCAGTGCTGCTTGACTAGCTGCCGCACCTGTGGCACATAAAAAAGCACCACTCGAGTGTGGTCGATGCCAGTGCCACCTGACTGGCTCCCATGCCGGTAGCACATAAAAACCACCCACTACACTCTCAGAGCGGTTGGCATTAGGAAAGGCATCCAGCTGTAGAAACCTTGCCAAATCAGATTGGAACCTGGTGCAGCTCCCCAGTTTTCAGTCAAACTGTCCAACATGGAAAATGAACATTAAACAATGATGATGATGATGATGATGATTACAGAGTGTACTGAGTATTTTTTATGTGGCACCAGCACAAGTGCCTTTTTTACATGGCACCAGCATAGGTACGTTTTACATGGTACTACTCATATTAACAATTTTTCAGTCGAAATTTAATTTAATTTAAAATCAATACAATAACAGCACCTTGAGTGGGATAGTACTGAGAAAAAAAGATTTAAGTGACTTGTGAAAAGAAATACAGCCAATCTCAAAACCAAACAGTATTTTGTTCAATAAATCTCTGTTATTTATGTCAATGAAACACTTCTAACAAGATACCTGGAGTTATTATTATAATTTTACACAACTTATTCATGTTCCAGACTGTCTCAAGTGTATGTCAAGTGATTTTGCCAAAAACAAAGTTATTACCAAGAGCAGTGATTAGAGAATACAAAAAAAGCTATGAAGTTATTATATCCCAATCTTCTCCTCCTCCTCCTCATCATCATCATCACAACCATCACCACCACCACCACCACCACTATTGTTTTAATGCTCACTTTTCCTTGCTCACATGGGTCGGAGGGAATTTGTTGAGGTAGATTTTCTACAACTGGATGCCACCCTTCCTGTCACCAAACCTCACCTTTTTCCAAGAAAGGTAATATTTCCCCCCATCACCAGACATGTTTTTCACAGGAGATGGGATACAAAGGACACTGCTTGCATGGCAGTGACACTCGTTTACAACTACCATGTGCAATGTCATGAAGACAGTAACACAAACACACACAAGCACACACCCAAGCACACACACACAAGCACACACACACACACACACACACAAACACACACACACACACACACACACACACACACATTTATTTATTATTCTTAAACAAGAATAATAAATTTGTACTCTACAAAAGTATAGAGTTACCTGTCAGATTAATGTAAAATTGTTTTTATTAGAACTGAACATAAAACCAAATATTAATATATGATTATATGTATGTATGTATGAATGGGTGGATGGATGGATGGATAGGTGGATGGATATTGAAAAGAATCAAAAGTCCTCCTTGAGCCATAGGCTCATAAGGGTAGTTTCCCATATTCTGTGGCGTACATATATATATATATATCATCATCATCATCATCGTTTAACGTCTGTTCTCCATGCTAGCATGGGTTGGACGGTTCGACCGGGGATCTGGGAAGCCAGAAGGCTGCACCAGGCTCCAGTCTTATCTGGCAATGTTTCTACAGCTGGATGCCCTTCCTAACGCCAACCACTCCGTGAGTGTAGTGGGTGCTTTTTATGTGCCACCTGCACAGGTGCCAGGCGAGGCTGGCAATGGCCACGGTCGGATTGGTGTATTTTATGTGCCACCAGCACGGAAGCCAGTCGAGGCGGTGCTGGCATCGGCCACGAGTCGGATAGTGCTTTTTACGTACCACCAGACCAGGGATCCTGGCTGGTTCAATTCGATTTCGATTTCGCTTGCCCCAACATGTCTTCACAAGCAAAGGGGGTTGGCATGGGTGCCTGTCGTACGGTCGGATTGGAGTATTTTACGTGCCACCGGCACGGAAGCCAGTGGAGGCGGTGCTGGCATCGGCCACGAGTCGGATAGTGCTTTTTACGTACCACCAGACCAGGGATCCTGGCTGGTTCAATTTGGTTTCGATTTCGATTTTGCTTGCCCCAACATGTCTTCGCAAGCAAAGGGGGTTGGCATGGGTGCCTGTCGTCGGATGAGGTTCTATATCGACTTCGCTTGCCTCAACAGGTCTTTGTGTCCAAGGGAGGAAAGACATTCATAAGTGGGCTGGGCTCACTTGTCCTGCCTGGTCTTCTCACGTACAGAATATTTCCAAAGGTCTCGGGCGCTGGTCATTTCCTCAGTGAGGCCTAAAGTTCGAAGGTTGTGCTTCACCACCTCGTCCCAGGTTTTCCTGGGATACCTCTTCCACGGGTTCCCTCAACTGCTAGGGATTGGCACTTTCTCACACACCTATCTTCATCCATTCTCGCCACATGACCATACCAGCGCAATCGTCTCTCTTGCACACCACAACTGATGCTTCTTAGGTACAACATTTCTCTCAAGGTGCTAACGCTCTGTCGAGTATGTACACTGACATTACACATCCATCGGAGCATACTGGCTTCATTCCTCACGAGCTTACGCATGTCCTCAGCAGTCATGGCCCATGTTTCACTGCCATGTAGCATGGCTGTTCATACACACGCATCATACAGTCTGCCTTTTACTTTGAGCGAGAGGCCTTTAGTCACCAGCAGAGGTAACAGCTCCCTAAACTTTGCCCAGGCTATTCTTATTCTAGCAGTTACACTTTCAGCGCACCCACCCCCACTACTGACTTGGTCACCTAGATAACGGAAGCTATCAACTACTTCTAGTTTTTCCCCCTGGAAAGTGACAGAAGTTGTTTTCTGCAGATTTTCGGAGGTTAATGCTCCCGAGCATCTGCCACATACAAAAACTATCTTCCCAGTTAGCCTACCTTTGACATTGCTGCACCTCTTATGTGTCCATAGCTTACACTGGGTACATCTTATAGAGTTTCTACCTACACATTTTCTACAGATCGAGCAGGGCCATCTTCCTGAAGACATTTGTGGATTGTCTACCTTCCTACTTATTAGTACTTTGGTTTTAGCTAGGTTGACTCTAAGGCCCCTCGATTCTAAACCCTCCTTCCACACCTGGAACTTCTCCTCCAGTTCTGATAGTGACTCAGCAATAAGAGCAAGGTCGTCAGCATAGAGGAGCTCCCAGGGACAACCTGTCTTGAATTCCTCCGTAATTGCCTGGAGGACTATGATAAATAGGAGGGGGATGAGTACTGAACCCTGGTGGACCCCAACCTCTACTTTGAATTCTTCTGTGTACATGTTGCCAACCCTAACCTTACTTACGGCATCTCTGTACATGGCTTGCACAGTCCTCACCAGCCATTCATCTATCCCTAGTTTCCTCATTGACCACCAGATAAGGGATCGGGGGACCCTATCAAAAGCTTTCTCAATGTCAACGAAAGCCAGGTACAGGGGCTTATCTTTGGCTAGGTATTTCTCCTGCAGCTGCCTTACCAGGAATATAGCATCAGTGGTACTTTTCCCTGGCACGAACCCAAACTGCATCTCATCTAAACTAACTCTCTCTCTAATTAGTTGGGCTATGACCCTCTCCGTAACCTTCATTACTTGATCCAACAGCTTGATACCTCTGTAATATATATATATATATATATATTCCCATTCTGGGTGGTATAGAACAACAGACTATCACAGGAATACTTATTTTTGCTAGCTGGAGCAACCTGAAATGAAGTGTTTCGCTCAAGAACACACAACGTGTCACCTGATCCAGGAATCAAAACCACAATCTTACAATCACAGGTGCAACACACCTAAACACTAAGCCACACACCTGCACATATACACACACACACACACACATATTTATCCCTTTACCCCTTTACTAGATCCAGTCATTGGACTACGGTCATGCTAGAACACCACCTTGTCATATATAAATAAAATGACAAGCTTCTTTCAGTTTCTATCTTCCAAATCCACTCATAAGGCCTTTAGTCAGTCTGGAGCTATATAGTAAAAGAGATTTGCCCAATGTGCTACACAGTAGGACTGAACCCAAAGCAATTTGATTGAGAAGCAAACTTCTTATCACACAGCCTCTGAATATTAATATATCTTATGTAGTAAGACGTTAGTAATACTCACTGCAGCCTAACAAAAGCAGTTACTAAATGTAATCTAACAATAATATTGTTTAAAATAATCATTCACACAGGCTGAGATATGGCTGCGTGTGCTAGATATAGTTAGTTAACCAGTCGATGAGATTGGATCAACTGATGGAGATTGTTTTATTGATTATATTCAATAATAATACATTTTTAACATTAAAAAACACAGCAAAGGAAATTGACAAACAGTGGGATACAGCAGTTGTGATTATGATTAATCATTTTGCTTCACATATTTTCTGTTTGCTCAGGCAGCTCAAAAGTTTCAACTACAAACATAAAAAAGCCAATATCAGACATAGCTCTGAGATTTCAGACATTAGTAAGCTGAAGAAGTATTTCTTTCTAATTTTGGCACAAGGCCAGCCATTTTGAAGAGAGAGAGAGAGAAGTCAATGACCCCAGTGCTTAACTGATATTTGTTTTATTGACTCCAAAAGGATGAAAATCAAAATCAATTTTGATAACATTTGAACTCCACCAAGTATTTTGTCCTGTTGAACAACTCTACAATGAACCAACCCTGGAACAATGCACAAAGTGAACTGGAATAATGCACACAGTATACAGTCCAAAAACTGTACACCAGAGGGGCAGTTTACTTGATGTGATGAAAATGAAAAGTACAGGGATGTAACTGTTGCAAGCTGCATCACAGGCAATTCATCTAAGAGCATAGTAACCCCCAAATTAGAAGTGATACAGGGGTACAGGACACACTTCAATCCAGTTACAGATAACATCTCTAGTTAGGGTGGCTCAATAAAATCACCCAATTCATGCTGCAAAGTGGACACCTGGTTGATGTCCATCTGGTTGTGAAACTTGGCCAAAAAGAAGGAACACACACATACGTAAAGCTACACACACACAGTGAGTCTCTTTCAGTTCCCATCTAACAAATCCACTCACAAGGCTTTGGCTGGCCTGGAGCTATAACAGAAGACACTTACTTGTCCAAAGTAGTGTGCAGTTGGACTGAACCTGAGACCACATAGTTGAAAAGTAAACCTCTTACCCACACAGTCACACCTGCACCTACAACCGCACCTCAATAATATGTATTCATCTAACTCATGCTAGTATGCAAAAACAAACATAAAACAAACAAGCAAGCAAACAAGCTAGACATTCAGAGATCAATAAAAAAAATTTCCAATATTTTAGAAGGAAAAGCTGACAGTATCTACTGTTTTAATATGATGGCAGTAAGAATTAACAGCAGAGACATAAATATGAAAACATTTAAATATCATTAATAGAATTTTTCAATAATATCACCTGATCATTATTGAACCATTAACGTGTCGCATAGCAATAACTGGCTTTTTTTTTCTTGTCTACCTGATTCTGAACATTAATTTATTGATGTCTGACAGAATGTTACCAACAAAGAATTACACGTATCCGATTGGGAGGCAATCAAATAATGAATAAGAGTTTCACAATCAAAGAGAGATAAGAATTTATGAATGCTTGATATGTTTCAAAGAGAAATATAGCAACTAAAGCAATCTTTCATTGACACACTCTCTGAATTAGTAAATCTCAATGACTATCCAAATACACCCTTTACTCTCTTATTTTATCCCTCTCTACTTTTTATCTCCTAGCATAAAGTTACTCCTCTTGGGGTTCATAGTCTTGCAAGCTGCATGGCAATCTCACAAGTGCTGGTGTCACAAGAAAATCACTCTGTACCCGCTGTGAAGTGGTTAGCATTAGGAAGGGCATCCAACCATAAAACCATGCCAAAGCAGATATTGGAGGTTGATGCAGTCCTTGGGCCCATCAGATCCTGTCAAACTATCCGACCCATGCCAGCATGGAAGATGGATGTTGAGTGACGATGTTAATGATGGTTGTGGTATGTACAAAATACATAACCATGTTATACATATGTAAGGGACCTTTCAGAGAATAATAAAATATTTATTTTTAATTAATGCTGTCAATTAAGAAATTAGTCACTAAATATATTTCTCTGAAAATCATCATCATTGTCATCATCAGTCAAAATCCACTTTTCCATGCTTGCATGGGTTGGACAGAATTTGTTGAGACAGACTCTTCTACAGCCTGATGCCCTTCCTGTCACCTGTTTCTAAGCAAGGTGATATTTTCCCAGGATTGGACATGTTTTTGGTGAAGAATGGAAATCTACATCATTTCTATGATGACGATGCTCATTTACAACCATCACATGATGCCTAGACAAGAGTACACACAAATACACATATAAACATGATAGGATTCTTTCAATTTCCACATACCAAATCCACTCACAAGACTTTAGTCAGCTTGAGACTATAGAAGACATTTGCCCAAGGTGCTGTGCAGAAGGAATGAACCCAAGACTACACAGTTGGGAAGCAAGCTTTCTAACCATACAACCATGCTTGTGCCTAGGATTAAAAATCAGAACAGAATTTTGGCAACATTTGCGTAACCAACTAAGTCAAATTCAAATCTCAAAATCTAAAATAAATCACACAATAAATCTCCTAATATTATAATGTGTAGTGTTTTTATATATTCGTATATGTATGTATGTATGTATGTATGTATGTATATAAATATACATATATATATATATATATATATATATATATATATATTACGGAGATGTACTTAAATGTAAATGTTGAAGTGAATCTAACAGTTTTGTGTGTTTCTTAAATGGCTTATAAACACCTTCCACACTGCAATTGTATATATATATTTGTCCAAAATCATACCGGATGCTGAGGAGGAGGGAAAATAATAATTCAGAGAAGGAAAAGTAGTAAGAGTTATAGCCATGACTGAGAGGGAGTGAGAGACAGGAAGGGGTGAAAAAAATTAGCGTTTCAACTCTGTGTGAGTATATGCGTGCATGTGTGTGCGTGTACAAGGGAAGTATGTGAATGTTTGTATGTGTGATAATTATGTACCTTATTTATATATAAAATAAAATAGCTGTCATTATTGATGGCACGTGGTCAGCTAGGAATAATAATAACTGATAACTTGCTGTTGATGTAAAACGCAGCCTTGAGACACACAATATATGAGGTACAAGAATATCTTTATTATCTTTTTATGTTTTACTTCTTTCAGTCATTGGACTGTAGTTTTAGTCAAACAAATTAACCTCAGTACTTATGGTTTTATTTTAAGTCAAGCACATATTCTATTGACCTCTTTTGTTGAACTGCTAAGTTACTGGGACGTAAACAAACCAACACCAGTTAAGTGATGGGGAGAGCAACACAATACACACACACACACATACATATATATGATGGGCTTCCATACAATTTCCATGTATGTCCCATACTGGTGGCATGTAAAAAGCACCATTTGAGTGTGGTTGATGCCAGTGCTGCTTGACTAGCTGCCGTGCCTGTGGCACGTAAAAAGGCACCACTCGAGCATGGCCGATGCCAGTACCACCTGATTGGCTCCCATGCCAATAGCACATAAAAACCACCCACTACACTCTCTGAGTGGTTGGCATTAGGAAGGGCATCCAGCAGTAGAAACCTTTCCAGATGAGACTGGAGCCTGGAGCAGCCTCCCGGCTTGCCAGTCCTCAGTCAAACCGTGCCATGATGATGATGATGATGATGTTCCCTCACAAGGCAATTGGTTGAAGACACTTGCCTAAGGTACCACACAGTAGGTTCGAACCCAAGACCACATGCCTCGTAACACAGTCTTGTCTGCACCCTTATCAGAAAATACCTTGTATGAAACTTATAATGAATGGTGTTTGAGAAAACAATGATAATATTACAAATCAGTCTAACAGATATCAATATCAAAACAAGTTTTCCATTGAAAATCATATTTGATGGTAGAAATATGGATATAGAGAAATCAATAAAACAATATTTGTGGTCAATAGTAATCATTAAGTTATTTTATTTTTAATGAATTTCAGAAGAAATATTATTGAATTACAATGTTGCCTCTAACAACATCACTTAATCGACATTCAAATAATTTCAGTTGAGTTTATTTATCAGTGACTGGTTGTGTGGTTAAGAAGCTTTGTTTGCCAACCACTTCGTTCTAGGTTCAATCCCACTTAGCATCAAGGGCAAATGTCCTCTACTTACAGCCTCAAGCCAACAAAAGCCTTGTGAGTGGATTTGACTGACAGAAAATGAAAGGAGCCTGTCATGAGTGTGTATGTGTGTGTGTGTGCACGCATGTGTGTATATGTGTGCATGTGTGTATGTACATGTGTGTGCATGCACGTGTGTGCATGCGTGTGTGTGCATGCATGTGTGTGTATGTACGTGTGTATATATGCATGTGAGAGTTGATGTCTCCTTGTCTTGACATTGCGTAACTGTCTAAAACAAGTGTCACTGTCATACAAACAATGTCCTTCATTTCTAATCTTCCACAAAAACATGTCTGTCTGGCCATGGGGAAATATCACCCTACTTGTAAACAGGTGACAGTTGACAACAGGAAGGGCACCTGGTCATAGAAAAATCTACCTCAACAAATTCCATTCAACCCATGCGAGCATGGAAAAGTGGACATCGAATGGTGGTGGTGCTGGTGCTGGTGGTGCTGGTAGTGTAGTGGTGCTGGTGGTGATGATAAAGGAGAAATACATTGTGCTGCACCTTGAGCAAGTATCTTGAGTTCACCAAAGACTGATGAGTGAAACTTGATAAAATTATGTGAAATTAATTAGTAATTTGATAAACAGGGGGACTGTTCCTTTTAATTGGATAACAGTCTTAATCTCTCACCCTATTTTAACATCCTCACTTAGAAGTTCAGTGCCATAAACAGAGATAATCTGTTACAACATTCAGACTAGGTTTCCTGTCTGATGATCTGTATTTTTCGATATTACAATTTCAGAACTTGTGTTATTAATGTCCAAGTCAAAAATTGCATATGTAAAGCAATTGTTTAGGGAAGTTTTAATTACAAAATTTGGTTCTATCTTCTAATTTTGCAATATTACTCTTGACTTGACTAATTAAGATGGTGAGTTGGTAGATTCGTTAGCATGCCAGACAAAACTTTTAACAGCATTTCGTCCTTCTTTACAGTCAAAATTCAAATTCCCTTAAAGTCAATTTTGCTTTTCATCCTTTCGGGGTCGATAGAACAAATACCAGTTGAGCACTGGGGTGGATGAAATCAACTTAGCAACTTCTATGAAATTGCTGGCCTTGTGCCAAAATTTGAAACCAATACTACTTTTAACTATTGTGTCTCATAGTTTATCAATTTTCTTTAGAAATAAGAATTTAAGTTTTCACTGTGGTTTTGGAACTGTTTGTATGAAAAAGATAAATATACTTTCTGTCATTATTCAATACTTTATCAGTCAAATGAAACAAAACCATCTGATCAATCCTCTGATCAACTTGTCTAGTTTGAATATGCCAAGAATTTTTAATGTTTTAAATTTTTTTTATTAAAAACAATAAAAAAAATTACAAGCTGCCAGTTTCATTAGTATGTCAGACAAAATGCTTAACTGCACATCTTCCAGTTTTACATTCTGAGTTCAAATTCCAGAGAGATCAGCTGTGCCTTTTATCTTTACAGGGTCAATAAAATAGATACCAGTTGAGCACTGGTGCCAATGTAATCAACTTGACCCTCCCTTCAAAATTTCTGGCCCTGTGCCAAAAATTAGAAAGATTTTTATTCAGACCACTGAGAGTATTTGAAGTGGATGGAATAAAGAAGCTGAGCTGAAAGTTAGGGTTAAACCTGGTTTCACAATAAGTTAAAGTAGAGGTTAAAGTAAACCTTTGAAGATAAGAATCAGATATATGGATAAGACAAAGAACAAGTGTCAGATTATTAAAAATGAATTCACAAGAAGAGTCAAGTAAAATCATCAATCAAAAATCAAATCACAATCAAAAATAGAAATTGTAGTTGTGGCCAATGCCAGTTCTGCCTGACTGGCTCCCGTGCTGGTGGCACACAATAAGCACCATTCATGCATGGGTCATTGCCAGTGCCACCTGACTGGCTCCCCATGCCAGTGGCACGTAAAAAGTACTATCCGAACATACTCGATGCTAGCCACCCCCACTACTTGCCCTGACTGGCTCCTGTGCCAGTAGCACATAAAAAGCACCATCCAAATGTGACCGATGCCAGTGCCGCCTGACTGGTTCCTATGCCGATGGCACGTAAAAAGCACCCACTACACTCTTGGAGTGGTTGGAATTAGGAAGGGCATCCAACTGTAGAAAAATTGCCAGATCAGATTGGAGCCTAGTGCGGCCTCCTGGTTTGCCAGTCCCCAGTCAAACTGTCCAACCCATGCCAGCATGGAAAATGGACGTCAAATGATGATGATGATGATGATGATGATAAGTATCAAAGATATTCTCAAATTCAACATAATGTTTTAAAACAAACTTTAACTTAAAACTCTCTTATCCATCCATCTGTCCCTTATAATTGCTCCCTGTTCCTTGGACAGCCATGGGAATATAGTTCTCAGGCACCACCTCCAAAAAGTAACATCATTAGACTTTCTTGCGAGATTCCCAAGCATGACTAACTGAGAATATGGATGCTATCCAATCTTCTCATTCCCGGTCTACTCCTAGGTCTCTCCTGCCAGTTTGGCTTGGCTTGAAGAATCTTTTTTGTGATTCTTACTTGTAGCATTCTAATCATATCTTAAATTCACAAGAGTCAAAACAAGAACATACTGCTTTCAAGGTTCAGCTTAAAAATAGTTTAATGTTAACCAATAATCATCTGTGATCCATTTAAACTTTAATATATGAAAGTAATATGCAAAACGAAAATACTAGTTCTTTATTGTTGCAGAAAATATTGAGTGCTGCTATTGAAGTCACAACATAAAAGGGGAATGCTTTTTTTTCTTTTCTTTTTACTTCTAATGTTGGCAGAAAGTATGGGACCTCTACTAAATAAATCTTAACTTCAATCATGTATTTGTAGAAACAAATGAGCCAAAATTTCATGTCATTAGATCTAGATAAAGACTCCTCTATATAGCGTAGGAGTGGCTGTGTGGTAAGTAGCTTGCTTATGAATGACATGGTTCCAGGTTCAGTCCCACTGCGTGGCACCTTGGGCAAGTGTCTTCTACAATAGCCTCGGGCCGACCAAAGCCTTGTGAGTGGATTTGACAGATGGAAACTGAAAGAAGCCCATCATATATATGTATATATGTGTGTTTGTGTGTCTGTGTTTGTCCCCTCAACATTGCCTGACAACCTTTGCTGGTGTTTTTATGTCCCCATAACTTAGCGGTTCAGCAAAAGAGACTGATAGAATAAGTACTAGGCTTACAAAGTATAAGTCTTGGGGTCGATTTGCTCGACTAAAGGTGGTGCTCCAGCATGGCTACAGTCAAATGAAACAAGTAAAAGAGAAAGAGTATAGTTGATCAACCTGCTAGAAATAACAGGCCAAAACCTCATCAAATTAACCCCTGCTGTTTGGTAGAATAGTAAAACACATTGGATGGTGTGGTTCTAAACAAATTAACACTGAAAGGGACAGAGTAGTGATTGCTGGAATACTTTTGTTGATTTGATCATGGTTTTTTTGCTCATTAAGAATCTTGAGAGTTAAACAACAACAACCGAACATCAAATATGTATAATGTATGGATTAAACTGGCTGAGACTTAACTCTATTCCTCCTAACCTTTATACTAATTCCACTACTTGAAGACATACACTTAAATAACATCATTCACATTACAGTTACCAAGCAATTCAGTTTTTAATACTATGGTATATTAAGAATCTATGTTTCAACAATGTTGGTATTCTAGCAACCTGGAAAATGTTATCCTTTATAGATAAACATTTACAACACTTGACTAGAAGTGAGATAAATTTTCACAATATCTACTGCTTCAAACCTATTAATATCTAAAGACAACCTATTTGTATATGAAGGACAACTAGTTCATTAGTGTCTATCAAACATTTCTAATATAAATGCAGCATATCAATAATGAAAAGAAAACAAACTTGGAAAGTATCTTATTCTTTACAAATGTCAAAAGTGACATCTTACATTAACCAATGTAAAATGTCATGCTTAAGATTTACTGTTTCTTCTAAGACATAAGAAAAAAACCACAAGTAGAAAAAATATGAGCTTGTCTTTTATTATCAGATTGTATTGAATAAATAGCTTTCACTTACTCAACTTGGAGACTCACTAATAAGCTTTAAGAACATGGCTTGTATCAGTAACTATTTAGTGATTGTATTTAAGCTGTATTGACAAGAAACACCATCCACTATCCCTATAACTATACATCTTCAAGCAAGCAAACACTGCAACATGTTTCCATGTCTGTATGGCCTGCCATATTTATCTTTCTCGCTACAGTCAATGTAACAGAAAGTAGGCAGCTCCTTTATTTCATAGTTGAATGGTTGGTATTTGAAAGGGCATCTAAGTTTGAACATGCACTACTTCTATGTTTACCTTCCTGTAACTCTGGCATTTCTTCACCATTTTTTCTCCTTTTCCACCTGAAAAAACCATTTATCTTCTTTACTGCAAGATAACTGTTTCTGTCGCTTCTATCTTAGTTTAACCTCTCAACACCTGGCACAAAGCTACCTCCCTCAATACTACTCGTCTCAATCAGTTGAGGTGGTCTTCTTTTGTGACTTATAAGGTGACCTCACTGATGCTGGTGCCACATAAAAGGCATCCAGTACATTCCGTAAGGTGGCTGGCATTAGGAAGGGCATCAAGCTGTAGAAACCATGCCAAACCAGTCAATGGAGCTTGGTGCAAACCTCTGGCTGATTACCTCCTGTCAAGCTGTTCAATCCATGCCAATGCAGAAAACAGAAATTAAATGATTATGATGATGATGATCATCATCATCATCATCATCATCATGACGACAACAATAACGATGACAACGATGACAGTGATGATGAGGAGGAGGTTGAGGATGATGAAGAAAAAGATGGCATGATCACAAATGGAACACCTTTGATCTGAGAAGTCTGTTTAGACCTGGATCTAAACAACATGTTGGCCTGGGTATGGAGGACCTGAGTGTATGATGGCCCAAGCTATGTTACAAGGTTGCTTGGTCCATCATAGATTCAGGTCCTCCATACTAAGGCTTGGGTCAACTCAGGGCTATAGGAAAAGATATTTGCTCAAGGTGCTACACAGCATGACTGAACCTGAAACCACATGGTTGGGAAGTGAACTTCTTTATCCAAGAGTCACTACTGTAATTATTATTTAAAAAGTAAAACCAAAAAATAATTACACACAGTTGTAATGTAGTTCAAGTTGTTACCCCTCAAAGTAAAATGAAAAATGCTCAAAGCCAGAATCCTCAAATATGAGGATAACTTATGATTGAATATATGATAACTCTATATAACTGTATATATGATACTGAATATATGATAACTCTATATAACTGTATATATGATATTGAATATATGATAACTCTATATAACTGTATATATGATATTGAATATATGATAACTCTATATAACTGTATATATGATATTGAATATATGATAACTCTATATAACTGTATATATGATATTGAATATATAACTCTATATAACTGTATTTATGATAGTGAATATATAACTCTATATAACTGTATCTGTATATAGAGAAGCCTTGCTTCTCATTCAATGTACTGGATGTTCAACAACAACTTTTGTGTACCCAGCATTTACATTATGTTCATAATAATCTTGTGTTGTTATCTGCTCCTTTACCACATAATGAGCAAGGCCACTCCTCAATCTCAAATGAAAATTGCAAATTAAAGGAGATAAAATATGATTCAGTAATGTACAACTATTCACATTTGTTTTGCACTAAGGTGTTTAACACTAAAGTATTCAACAACTGTTGTGTCGGAGAGTAATACTCAACATGTCTTTTAACAAAAACATTTATAATGGTGTAGGGTTAAGTGACAAGATTTGTGTAAAAACAGGAAAAAAAACATAAGTCAATTTGATATACTCAGTGAATATATTCTTTTCTACTCTAGGCACAAGGCCTGAAATTTTGTGGGAGGAGGCTAGTTGATTAGATCAATCCCAGTACGCAACTGGTACTTAATTTATCGACCCCGAAAGGATGAAAGGCAAAGTCGACCTCGACAGAATTTGAACTCAGAATGTAAAGACAGACGAAATACCACTAAGCATTTCACCTGACATGCTAACATTTCTTATTTCTTTACTGCCCACAAGGGGCTATGCTAACATTTCTGCCAGCTCGCCACCTTACAGAGTGAATACACTGGCTTGACACTCAATGAAACTTTTAGATGGAAAAATAATGCCAACCACTCCAACAGTGTAGTGAATGCTTTTTACATGCCACCAGTACAGGGGCCAGAGGGGGCTGGCATCAACCACGTTTGGATGGTGCTTTTTATGTGCCACCAGCAAAGGAGCCAGAGGGGGCTAGGGAACCAGAGGGGGCTGGGAGCCAGAGGGAGCTTATATAAATCCATGAGATGCAACAGATAATGCAAAAGATATTACTTTCATTTCTATAGAAATTCTTACATGTCCCCCCACCCCATCACTGTCTACAAAGGCTAGAATTTACTGCCACAGAATTCCAATTGACCAACCTTTAAGAAAATTTGGTAGGTTATATCTTGCAGAGCTAAAACGTGCTCTTAACAAATATATTCCAAGTGCAACATATACATTTATCCATTATTTAATGGGTAAATGTTGAAGGTGCATGGCTAAGTGGTTACAGCATCGAGCTTACAATTGTGAGGTTGTGAGTTTGATTCCCGGACCAGGCTGCATAGTGTTCTTGAGCAAGACACTTTATTTCATGTTGCCCCAGCTGTAGAAAGGAGTTGCAACGTCCCTGGTGCCAAGCTATATCGGCCACTTTCCCTTGGATAACATCGGTGATATGGAGAGGAGGAGGCTCGTATGCATGGGCTATTGCTGGCCTTCCATAAACAGTCTTGCCTGGACTTGTGCTTTGGAGGGTAACTTCCCACATACAATCCCATGGTCATTCATGACTAAAGGGGGTCACCCACCTTTTTAATGGGTAAATATATATGTACTTTAGTTGAAAAAAGTTTAAGGACTTTGGTGAAAACAAAGGGTAGCTATTTTGAATTATCTTTTATCTTTTCTCTTTTACTTGTTTTGGTCATTAGATTGTGGCCATGCTGGAGTACCACCTTGAAGAATTTCTTTAGTCAAATGAATTGACACCAGTATTAATTTATTTTTAAAGCCTGGTACTTATTCTATCAGTCTTTTTGCCAAACCGCTAAGCTACAGGGATGTATACACACCAACACCAGTTGTGAAGTTATGGTGGGGACAAACACAGACACATACACACACTACTTTTTCTACCTAGAATGTATGGAAAGAAAGAATGTGATAGGAAGAGTAATAGACAAAACTAGAACATAACCATATATCAATCATGCCAGATGAAACAGGGGTAGATTTTTTTGTGACTGGATGTGATTAATATATCAGTTGTGTTATACAGGAAAGAAAGAAACAACAGTAGTAACATGTAAAGCGAAAACAAAAATGATTCCTTTTGCCAGCAACATGAAGCCATTATATGATCAAGGAATTACATGTTTTAAGCTACAGAAGTAAAATAATAAATCAATCCAAATTGAAATCTTACCTTCATGAAATCCATTCCACATTCAGGGCAAATATGAGGTCGTGTACCAGAATGAGTAATCATATGATCCTTTAATTGACTTGGATATCGGAATATTTTTGTGCATATTTTACAAGTTAAGTCGTCCCGGTGCTCATGCTTCACCTGATGTTGTCGGAGAAGTCGCTGACTAGAAAAGTCCTCTCCACAGTCGTGACATTTGTCCCGACCAAGATCATGTTTCTCTTTGTGCACTCGTAGCTCACTTGGGTAAGCAAAGCCACGATTACATTTATCACACAAGTGAGGTTTACTGTCCAAGTGCACAGCTTGATGCCGTTTCAGATGAGAAATCTGTGTGAAACCTTTCTTACATATTTGACATACATGAGGTTTAATGTTCTCATGGGTCAGCATATGTGTATTTAGATGGCTCAACTGCTTGAAATACTTATGACAGATCATACATAAGTGGGGTTTAATACCCTGATGGTCAAGAATATGGGTCACCAAGTTATGTTTTGTAGTGTAGGATTTTGGACAATGACAGCACTGCCATCGCTTTTGCTCACCATGGAGAACACACTGAGAATCATCGATGCGGATCTCTACTTCTGTCCGATCTAATTCTTCTTTGATGTCCTTAGTTTCAATGTTTTCCACTGATAGTGGAGCAGGAGTGGCTGGAGGTGCTGGGGAGCCAAGATTGCTAAGGTTGGGTAGAACAGACGGAGGTTTAAGCGTGTACAAATTGGACTCTTGGTTATCCTCAAGGGATAAGTCCCCACCATCATCTCTTTTGTCCTCACCACTATCTACATCGCTGCCTTCAGACTCAGCAATATCACTGCAGTCAGAATGTTTCCGCTTCACTGAAGCAGACGTTGTCTCTCCTGACCATTGAGACACGGATGGCAGACCTCCAGACGCAAGGTTGCTATTTGTTGTATTAGTTTTAGCTTGGGCTGCCAGTGGCACCTTGCGATTATTCCGGATTGAAACAGTCACAAAGGTGGCGCTGTCAACAACTGTGGTTGTGACGACTGCTTTTGCCGCAGACTCCATGAAATTCATTGCCTGTTTCTGACGAGGGCTTTTACGGGCATTAGCTGATGCTTCAAGGGGGAGTGTTGGGGTAATTTGGGGACAAGGGGAGAGAAGGGGTTGCTGCACAGTAACAACTGTACTAGCAACTTGAGGCTGTGGTTGACCAGGAGATGGTTGAATCTGTTGATGAATCTGCTGTGGTACTATATGAGATTGTGGCTGCGGCTGCTGTTGCTGCTGTTGCTGTTGTTGTTGCTGCTGTTGCAGTTGCTGAGATGCTTGCTGCACTTGCTGCGTAAACTGTGCTAAATTATCTTGTTGCTGTTGTATTTGTGTTTGTGCATCTGCAAATATTAACATGTTTAATTGCAACTGAGGCTGGGGCTGGGCTACCACCTGTTGTTGTTGTTGTTGTTGTTGTTGTTGTTGTTGTGGCTGCTGCTGTTGCTGCTGTTGGCCAGAGGCTTGCAGTTGTTGAAAATCAGTCTGTTGGGGCTGTAATTGTCGGAATTGTGCCCCTTGAAATTGTTCTGGTGTAAATGACTGAAACTGCTGAAGTGTTTGTTGTGTTGGTTGTTGTATCGAAACCTGCTGAGGTTGTTGCACAGTTTGAATTTGTTGTACAGATTGCTGCAGAGTTAATTGTTGTTGTTGTTGTTGTTGTTGTTGTTGTTGTTGCTGTTGCTGTTGCTGCTGTTGTTGTTGTTGTTGTTGTTGTTGTTGTTGTTGTTGCTGTTGTTGTTGTTGTTGCTGTTGTTGTTGTTGTTGTTGTTGCTGAAGTAAAAGCTGAAAATCTGCAGGCTGGCTCTGAGTATCATCCACTCTCTTGTCTGCTGGCTCTTGCTTCACCTTCTCACTGTCACATGACACAAACTCAAGATGTTCCTTACTCAAAAGATCAAAAGAAATAGGCATTGCATGAGATTTCATCAAAATACCATCAACAGTTGGCTGCCGGTCAAACGTTAGCGGAAGATCAGCAATTGCAGATTCCATTTCCGGAGGGGCGTCGTGATATGGAAAGTTATCCATACAAGTCGCTTTTCCTTCCAATGCACCCATTACAAAAAACTGAACTCCTTTAGACTTCTCATTACTGTTAGTTTGGTTAGCCATCACAGGTGCTTGGCCAGTGGCATCCACATAAAGTGGAGCAGCATCTGGCTTTGCTACCATGGTCAGCTGAGATGGAGCAACAATGACAATTTCTTTTTTGGCTGCACTATTTTTAACTGAGTTTCTTGTGCAAGGTTTTGAAACCTGGTCAGATATAGCAATCTTCTGAGTTTGTTTGCATGTCTTTTCTATCATTTTATTGAGGTTACCAGCAGATATTTGATGAACAGCATTTGAAGACAGCGTAGACTGCTGTTGTAAAGACGGCTGAGAGAATTTACATTTTAACTTAGAAATACTTTGCTCACAGATTTCACCTAGCTTATCAGCTTTCAAGACTTTGTTCTTGTTAGAATTATCTGGATGTTCCATAGTTATCTTACCATGAGATATTTTAGATACCTTTGTAAGACAGTCTTCATTGGTAACATTTGAGCTCATCTGACCACCCATGCAAACAGACAAAGAGACAACAGAAGAAGAGGATCTAGATTTAGTGTTATTTGGATAAGGGGATGAAATTGATATCGGAGACTGAGCAGGGCTTGTTGATAAAGAAGGTGAACATGACAGCTGAGAGACCGACCCATCTGTGACAGTCCCCTGTGAAGTGATCACCTTTGATGTTCCAGCAGGAAGATGCTGAATCACAGTTTGATGGTGTAGCTGCTGCTGTTGCTGCTGCTGCTGCTGTGTATTACGGCCAGCATAGTAGTTTGTAAAATTAGGTGAAACAGACTGGAAGCTGTCAACTTGTGATGGTGTGCTGGAAACAGGAATGTTGGTAGTTGTCAGCATGGTGGCATTGGTGTTATTGGTCTGGACAGGTAATGATGTAGAGGATGTTGATGTTAGCTGTTCAATTGAAGATTGAGCAACATTGGGGAACTGGCACTGTAAACCTATCATAGGGTTTGTGGAAGCTGCTGAGGCAACAATTGTGCTAAAGCTTGGTAAACGCTCAATCTTCTCAATGAAGGATCCTGGGGCACAGGTATTTAGAGATGTTGAAGGAAGAAAGTGGATTGGATCACTCAGACTGGTGATATTTGGTAGCCCTGTTGTTATATATGACTGTTTCCCAGATGTAACAATTTGGTTAACATCTGAAGTTGTAAAATTGGCAGCAGAACCTACATTGATACCATTAGCATAAGTTCCTGGTAAACGAGACAGCTCAAACCCATTACTGGCACGACTATTAGTTCTTGTAGCAGAAGACTGGCCTTGAGAATTAAAAATCTGTTCAGTGGGTACTGTTGCCTGACGCATTGTTGTGTATGTCTGCGTCGACTGCAGCATATTGGGTTGAGGGTTGCTCGGCATACTAGCAGAGGGCTGGATTGCTATTGTTAATGTATTAATGGGGCAAAAAATTTGCTGGGAACTTGTATTCTCCATTCCTCCAACCAAAGTGCCAAGACATCTGAAAAAAAGAAAAAGAAAACAATAATAATTAAAAAATATCATTATAAGAGTGAAAACTGGAGAAGTACAGTATTTCAATATTAATTAATATACAGATCTTTATGGTTCCAAATAGTGAATAATTTACCATATTTGAAGGTATATAAGAAGAACTTTTTTCCCCAAAAGATGTCTCAAGACAACCATCCTGGGTCCTATATACAGAGTTGGACCTCCCCTAAGCTAATTTTGTCCCTGGCACTAACTCCCAGAGGCTAACTTTAATCCAGACAGTTTCGTCTACCTTATCTGACTCCATAATAATAACATTTACTAAAACAATTATTATTACTTGTACTGTAATGATTTGTAATGCACTGCTAGATTGCTTTAAATATTACATGCTTTAATGCACAAAAAAACTTCATTTCCTCAATATGTGCTGCTGAAACTAGGGTGCATCTAATACATCCATGCACCTTTTATGCCATCAAATGTGGTATTACATGGGTATGTGCATGGGCTATGTATAAGTGCAGCTGTGTTGCTAATATATATGCGTAAATATGTGTGTGTTTGTCACTCGCACTTTCACAAAACACTAACTATTCACTTGGCCACACTAACACTTACTTTCCAAGAACATGTCATAAATTATTATGCTCCACACAATAATCCTTCTCCAAGATACTGATTTGGGACCAACATCAGTTTTAAAGGGTTTAAAGGATGTGAAATACTTTACCTGAAAATAATATTACAGAATCTATTCAAAGCAATATTCTAGAATCTACCCAACATCACATACAAGGCATATAAAACATTACACATATTACATGTATAAGTGTGTGCTTGTGTCTGTATGCATGCATGCAGGCATGCTCAGACACACACACACATAATGTACGTGCATACACACACACACACATACATACAATAATATATGTAACCCATACTGCATGGCACCTTGGACAAGTGTCTTCTACTATAGCCTTGGGCCAACCAAAGCCTTGTGAGTGGATTTGGCAGATGGAAACTGAAAGAAGCCCGTCGTATATAAATGTGGGTGTGTGTGTGTGTGTGCATGTGCGCTTGTGTGTCTGTGTCTGTCCCCCACCCTACCATCACTTGACAATTGATGCTGGTGCATTTATGTCCCCATATCTTAGCAGTTCAGCAAAAGAGACTGATAGAATAAATACTAGGCTTACAAAGGATAAGTCCTGGGGTCGATTTGCTCGACTAAAGGTGGTGCTCCAGCATGGCCACAGTCAAATGACTGAAACAAGTAAAAGAATGTATATATGTATGTCTATACACTAATTTTGTTTTGCAGCATTTCAAAGAGCAGCCTCCAACTTCTAATGTATACATTAAAGTGGGGGAGGGAGTGCTGATACATTGTGCTGAACAAAGGAAGGTGAAGTGTTCAATACGTGTTGTAAACAATATGATTTTCTGTTTTTATTGCAACTGAAACTGAAGCAGTGAAACAAAATCCTCAGTTTCATCAGCATGACCACAGCCTTAAGGTTGAAACATATAAAAGAATATATACACATATATTTATACAGAAGAGACATGTAGAAGGGAAAGGAAGAAATATGTGGTTTATAAGGTATTTAGCTCTTCATTACTTAAAGTTTTGTGAGCAGAGAACACATCAATATACTCAGACCTATGGAGTCAAAGTAGAAGGAATTTTAACCATTTTGTTACTGTATTTATTTTGAGATGCTCTGTGTTTCTTTCAATTACTTTAAATATAACAAAGAATTTAGTAAAATAACTTAGTTATCATTATGCTAGTGTTAGGAACATAAATTGTAACTAAGGTTTGGGGGAAGATTTTAATTCAGAACTTATGGAAACAAGACATTTGTACTACAGAGCCATAAATGGTTTCAACTGGGTTGGTAACGAAAGGGTTAAAGGAATTTTAAAACAAGTTCTCATTGAGAATATTTAGGCCTCCCTTGATCAGTTCAGGTCTTGCAGATACTTCAGCTAGCTTGTGACAGCAATTCTTTCACTATCTGCTCCATGTGGTCGGCCTCAATTAGTCAGCATTCTGGGGGAATGATATTTGAGTGGATGCATTTACTAGGTGGAGAGATGACAGATTTAGAGGTGTTGGGTTACATATTAGTTTGTCTGTCAAGTATAACCATGTGGTACATAAATAGGCTTTTGATAGTAGGCCACAGTGATAACATAATGAATGGGAGATAATTGCATGGTAGGTAACAGGGATAATATATCTTGCAATGGTGTGTGTGTCATCTAGAGCTAGGATGGTATTTCTGGACTATCGGCAGAGACAGTACAAAATTCACTGACAGGGTACATATTCCAGTGACAACAATAGGATAGATCAGTTTTCCTATTGATGGATACTGCAGGGTGTTTGAGTATATGTAATTTCTCACAGCATCTGTGTTGGCAATTATAATCTCTGAGTAAGGAGGGACTCTGTCAAGGTTGTTCCACATAAAATTGAGGAAGTTGGTTTTCTTTTCACTCTTCAGTTTCCAGATGAAGCAATATAGGAAGGTGAAGTTTCCCCAGTCCTTACATCTGAAAACATGCATACATAGTGTAAACCTTGCCTTGAAATCAATAGCTGTTATGCCCATGTTTTGTCATGTAATTCTATTAGATGGGGTGAGAAAAGCAAGATCTTCACTGTAGGAAGTTGATGAGATTTCTGAGGTTACAAGTTTGGTTGTAGGGTGAAGACTGTGTAGTTGCTTATTTGTCTCTGTTGTAAAGTACAATGTTGGAAGCAACACTGTCTAACATTGACTACATGAGAGTTAAAGAGTTTATGATATCTCTGGGTTCTTAGAAAAACTGTCTATTCATCACCAAGTAGCTTCCAGCTACTGTAATTACTTAGAAATTATAAGTGTTTGTGATAGAAAGAATATCCAACTATAGAAAATCTTTCTCAACAAGTAAGTTTTGTCTAAACCATACCAACATTAAAAAATGGATATAAAAACATTGTTGATCATGATGCACATTTATACTTATGTATATATCTATGTATGTACATATGTATGTAAGTGTGTATGTATGTGTCCATGTACATTTACATACATACACACAAATAGAAACACCTAAAAACCATAATTCCAATATCACATAATAAACATACAAAAATCCATAATTAGTTTAACAGACAACCTAAATAAGCCATGCTAAACTCGCCAACCTCAATCCTGACCAAAACAAAATTCCATACATATTAACCAAAACTAGTCAACCATAACTTACACACATGAATAAGCTCAATACAAAAGATAAAAACACAACCTCTGGCCACAAAACATGCAGACACAACCAAAGGCTTATGATACTATAACACACAAGCACCAAACAAACAAAAATCTGTCATTAGTTTCACACACAATCTCAAGAAGCAACATCAGTCACAATTGTCCACCAAGAACTTTCCATTCCTTGGTTAAACAAAATTCCAATCAGAATATCAAAAGCCAATGAACCATGAAATATCACTTACAATATAAGAAACAACCTCAGAAGTATGGCCTTAATTAGTTTTGTTGTATCTCGAGGTCATTAGGCCAATAATGAAAATTACTTGATTAATCATTTGGGCAATCAATCAATGAATCAATCAGCTAGGTTTATCAAAGTTCTCTCATTAATATTTACAACCTCATCAATGACATACCTTCTCTACCTTAAGATCCACTTCAATTAGTTAATTGGCTAAATTGTTAACCAGTTGACTAATAATAATAAAAGAAGTGAAACAGAACCAGTGTATGTGTTTATTATTGGCATAATGACACTCATGAGATGCAACAAGATATATTTCAACACACAAGTTCACATCAAAAATCTTGCAATTAATTTTACAGCTAAATTCACTCAAAAGCAGATAAACCATCAAAATCCCCCAATCCAAAACAAAATTATTACCAACAAAAGCCATCCAACCATAATATTGATACTTACAAATAGGACACAAATCTGACCAAAAAACATGAAAAAAAAAATCATGAACAAGACAGGTACAAACAACCAGAAATAGATTAACAGATGCCTTTTGTCCGTTATCTTTTACTTGTTTCAGTCATTGGTCTGTTGCCCAGCTGCAGCACTGCCTTGGAAGATTTAGTTCAGTGGTTCCCAACCTTTTTCAGGCTGCCATTTCTTTGGCACTGGAGCCACATTCCTAGCGTCCTCTCCCCCACCACCACCACCACCACCACTCAGCACCACAAATGTAGACCACTTTCTGCAGCAAATTCAAAATAGCCTAATTAACCCATTAAACTATTACAATTTTTCAGGGGCAGTGGTGGTGCTATTATTGCCCCACTTTTCTTCAATGCCACTCTTGAACTTTCCACCGCCAATGGGGTGGGGGGTAGTACCACCCACTTTGGGAACCACTGGTTTAGTTGAACAAAGCAACCGCACAACTATTTTGATTTCTTTTAAAGTCTTATGCTTATTTATATGAATATTTTGCTGAGCTACTTTGCAAGGACTTGTTGAGACAAGTGAAATCGAAATCAAATTCGATGACTAGCATCCGTGCTAGTGGAGCACTAAAAGCACCATCCAAGCGTGATCATTGCCAGAGCAGCTAACTGGCTTCCGTGCCAGTGGCACATAAAAAGCACCATTCAAGCTTGATCATTACCAGCATTGCCTTACTGGCATTTGTGCCGGTGGCACGTGAAAAATCATTCGAGCGAGGTCGTTGCCAGTACCGCTGGACTGGCTCCTGTGCAGGTGGCACGTAAAAAACACCATTTGAGCATGGCTGTTGCCAGTACTGCCTGACTGGCCCTCGTGCCAGTGGCATGTAAAAGCACCAACTACACTCTTGGAGTGGTTGGCATTAGGAAGGGCATCCAGCTGTAGAAACTCTGCCAGATCAGATTGGAGCCTGGTGCAGCTATCTGGTTCACTAGTCCTCAGTCAAATCATCCAATCCATGCTAGCATGGAAAGCAGACGTTAAACGATGATGATGATGATGATAAACAAATTAACACTGGTTATCTGGTGATTGGGGAGACAAACACGTATGCACACAAACACACAAAGACACAGACATACACACATGCAATAGGCTCCTTTTTAGTTTTTATCTACAAAATTCACTCACAAGGAAATTGATCAGCCCAAGGTTATAGTAGAAAACACTTGCCCAAGGTGCCATGCAATGGGACTGAACCCATGTAATTTACCAAATGATTGAAAAGAGCTTCTTAACCGCAGTCATGATTGAGCCTATATATTCAATAAATATACAAATAGTAAAAAAAAAATTAAAAACCCAGTATTCTTCAAAAATATACAAGAAAAATGAATAATCACACCAAAAAAAATAACTAAGTATGAGTTACTTAAATAAACGCTGACCATCAGACACAAAAAGCAAACCAACAAACAGATACAAGCAAGACATCACACCAACCTTAACAGACAAACAGACAAATGGATACACAAACAGACAGACAGACATACCACCAAACAAACTTTCGACAGATCCCATCTTCAGATTGTGGTTGCATGAAACTCGAGTCACAAGCTTCAATAAACTACATATATACAAGGTACGAGAGATATTTGAAGAAGTTAGTTTCTGAGTTAGTTTTTGTACCTGTTGAAGAGGAATTATGCAAAATCTCATGTGTCTTACAATGTAATAACATTACTCACAGCCCAAAATAAAATGCGTTTTTACACAAGTTTTGGTGAAGAATTTTTTTTTTCTGTGGCTATTCCTGCAGTGATAGGTCTTATCATGTCCAACTACAATCATTTCTATTCAAAGCTGCTTCATGCAATTTTAATTATTTAATTCCAGCTTCACCAGTCCTATTTGCACACCTGCAAATATTCTGTCTGCTATTTTCATAAATATAACTCTATACTTACGAGGCTGTGTGTGTGTGTGTGTGTGTGTGTGTATGCGTGTGTGTGTATGTGTATGTTGGTGTATTTATTCATATATATATATATATATATACACATACACATGTACATATGTATACACATATACATGCATACATATATATACATAGATGTGTGTGTGTATATACACACACATATCCTTTCAAAGTCAGACCAAATTTGGTGAAACTAATATAATTCATTTTGCTATTTACTTATTAATATATTCATGAATCATTATTACAAAAGAATCAGAAAATACAAAATGTTTAAATGAGAAACCACAAACATGCACTTTTAACTAACAAGCCATGCTCCCACCCCAACACCACTTTTCATCCACAATGTGTCATGTCCCTTGGCAACTAGGTTCTGTAACACCATGGTAACAGTCTCATTCTTGAACTACTTCAATGATGTACCTCCAACCACAAATCCCTCTCTCCCTCTCTCTCCCTTACAAGGTGTGCTCTTCTTTTTCTCTTAGGTTCACTGGTGAAACAGTATCTGATCTCCATTGCCCTCTACTTGACAAACACACCTGGTCACTCTGTTATGCTTTTGGAGCAACCATCTCCACAGCTAATTAGGTCACCTAGATTAGAGAATCGATCAAGTATATCCTTGAAACTTTCCATTCATTTCAAAGTATTTCATATATCATGTCACTGCTTATTCAATAAAGATTCTAACCACTCACTTAACATCTCGCACAATTTGGTCTCCAATATTAGTAGATGTATATCAGTATTTTCTGCAGATGAAACCACCTTTAGAAGAGCATCTCAGTACTACAACAAAATAGTAATTATAATGAAGAGATACAATTCATTCTGTAAATTAATGCTCCAAATCATCAGAGTAGAAAATGAGGAATTTTATACTCTAACTCTCTCTTCAACTTAACTGTAAAAATTAACATAGTGAATACATTCTATAAGCTCATTTTGCCATAGATACTGTAACATCTTCAACAAGGTTATTGAAATTAGCTATTCAGAGGTGTCAATGCTAAAAGTCTTACTAACAACCAGAACTCAAATCTTGCACCTAACTTGCAACCATAATCATCCTGATAACTGTCTACTTAATGGTAACTGCTAGGTGATGTTTGTGATTTACAGCACAAAAGTGCACTTGAAAGACTAACACGGACTAACTTGTGGTAGCTTCAAAACATGAATCTACCAGCATAGATATTCTTTTGCTAACCCTGAAAGACACTTTGTAACTTCTTTATCAATCTATAGGTAGCAACTATCCTAGAAACAGTCATAAAGGACTAACGAAACAATAACAAGTTTTTCATCAGAGACGTCGTGGATTTTACTTACCAATCTAAGTAAAATCAATACTAGAGACTTCTTTCTACTTCATTCTGGAGAAACTGTCTACACTTAGATCATTATGGACTTTCACCTTTAGGATCTTTCCTAGTTTCCTGCTATATATTTTCATATTTATTATGTATAAGGATCAAAGGTTCTTCTAAACCAAAGGCTCATAAGGCTGGTTTCCCAGATTCTGTGGTATATATATATATCCACCTCCACCCTGGATGGGATGCCAGTTCATTACAGGATTACTCATTTTTGCCAGTTAAATGGACTGGAGCATTATGAAATGAAGTGTCTTGCTCAAGGACACAAAACACTGCTCAGTCCAAGAATTGAAACTACGATCTTATGATCATGAATACAACACATGAATCACTAAGCCAAACATCTCCACTATACAAACACACACACACACACATATATATATAAAAGTGTGTATATATAGGGTGCAATGGGTAAATTGTCACCATTTTATATTTTTTATTGCATGCATGTACATTATTTTAGATTTTGTCAACTACACAGTATAGTAGGGTCAGGTGGGTACCATCTGTGAGAAAAACAGCACCATGATGCAATTCACTCTACCAGAAATTTGGAAACAACATGCTATACTGCTTGGCATTCGCACCGGAAACTCCAATATGAACATTTCAGAGTGTTTAAGTATCAATCTGAGGACAGTGCAATCTGAGAGTGATAAAAAAATTAAATATCCAGTCAACATCATGGTGTTTGGAGTGATCCCTAGTAATGGTGACGTTATGCCTCCATACATCTTTCCATGCAGCCTCAGAATCAACACAGAGGCCTACATAAAGTACGTGGAGGGGTAGTGCTGCCCTGGGTCAAGAGGGCAGCTGCTGGAAGATCCTATGTCTGGTAACAGGACTCTGCACCATGCCACACAAGCAGGGGAACCCAGTCATGGCTGTCAGACAATTTCTGCAACCACATCACCCCTAATGTCTGACCACCTAATTCCCCAGTCTACAACCCCCTTGATTAATGTGTGTGAGGCACAGTTGAGCGAGAGACCAACAAAACTCCTTGTAACACCAAAGATGAACTGAAGGCAAGGATTATGGCAGCATTCACCAACTTAAACAAGGAGATCATCCAGAAGAGTTGTAGGAGATTCCAGAGTTGTCTGGAGGCCATGGTTGAAGCCAATAGTGATTTTATTGAATAAATTTACTCTTTAGTATTTCAAGATATTTTTATGTAATTTTGGTAAACATATTTCTTAAAATGAGATGTCAGTGTTAGACAACAATATATTCACCACACCCTCTGTGTGTGTGTGTGTGTGTGTGTGTGTGTGTGTGTGTGTGTATACATATATATATATATTTACAACGTCCATTTTTCCATGATTGCATGGAGGTTGACATGATTCTGTTGAAGCAGGTTTTCTACAGCTGAATGCCCTTCCTGTTGCCAACCTTCACCTGTTTCCAAATTAGGGTAATATTTACTAATGGATGAACATGTTTTCAGGGAAGAATGGAAACAAGGGACACCACTTCTATGATGGTAATACTCATATACAAGTATCATATATGATAGCAAGGCAAGAAAACAGCAATCCACACACACACACACACACACACACACACACACACACACACACACAACAGACTTCTTCCATTTTCCATCTAACCAAATCCACTCACAAGGCTTTGGTCAGCCTGGAGGTATAGTAGAAGATGCTTGCCCAAGGTGTCATGTAGAGGGACTAAACCCAAAACCATGTGGTTTACAAACAAATTTCTAACTGCATAGCCATATATATGCACATCAGGGCAGGGAGGGGGGAGATGCTGTTGGTGAAGAAGTGAGAGACAAAAGAACAAAAATGACAAAAAGATAGAATGCAAAAGAGTAACTTATTTTTGCATTTCAGTGAGAGGGCCAAGAAGGCGACAGAGGTTGTATACACATGACCTTACATGAATACTAAGCTAAGGGAAGAAAAAATAAAAATAACAATAATAACACAGAAAATATGTCATGCTCCACTTTACAGAGCATAATATATGTGCACATGTATGTGTGTGTGAGTATGAGTGTGTGTGTGTGTGTGTGTGTTGTGTGTGTGTGTGTATACATATATATATATATATTTACAACGTCCATTTTTCCATGATTGCATGGAGGTTGACATGATTCTGTTGAAGCAGGTTTTCTACAGCTGAATGCCCTTCCTGTTGCCAACCTTCACCTGTTTCCAAATTAGGGTAATATTTACTAATGGATGAACATGTTTTCAGGGAAGAATGGAAACAAGGGACACCACTTCTATGATGGTAATACTCATATACAAGTATCATATATGATAGCAAGGCAAGAAAACAGCAATCCACACACACACACACACACACACACACACACAACAGACTTCTTCCATTTTCCATCTAACCAAATCCACTCACAAGGCTTTGGTCAGCCTGGAGGTATAGTAGAAGATGCTTGCCCAAGGTGTCATGTAGAGGGACTAAACCCAAAACCATGTGGTTTACAAACAAATTTCTAACTGCATAGCCATATATATGCACATCAGGGCAGGGAGGGGGGAGATGCTGTTGGTGAAGAAGTGAGAGACAAAAGAACAAAAATGACAAAAAGATAGAATGCAAAAGAGTAACTTATTTTTGCATTTCAGTGAGAGGGCCAAGAAGGCGACAGAGGTTGTATACACATGACCTTACATGAATACTAAGCTAAGGGAAGAAAAAATAAAAATAACAATAATAACACAGAAAATATGTCATGCTCCACTTTACAGAGCATAATATATGTGCACATGTATGTGTGTGTGAGTATGAGTGTGTGTGTGTGTGTGTGTGTGTGTCTATATGATGGTTTTTGGTAAGCAGTGTTGATATTTCACAATTCTGTAAATGACAATAATATTTATAAGCTTAAAGCTTAAAAGCAACCACCATGTAATGACTAAAGAAAATAGTCCAATATTGGGGCATATAAGCCCTCGATGGTAACACACTTGTCACAAAAGCAAACAGCTGAATTCGAATGCCATGTGCACAAAATCCACTATTTTTTTCCATCAAGGGCTTATATGCCTCAATATTAGACTATTTTCTTTAGTCGCCCTTCCTAACGCTAACCACTGCGTGCTTTTTCTATGGCATTAGCACTAGTTTAGTATGATTGCTAAGTCACTCACAAGACTAGTGAGGCCACCATGTAGCTTCATCATTCAAGCACACCAACATTACCACATGCAGCAGAACATGCAGCTCCCTCTTTCCAGACTTCAAAAATCCTCCCCATTCAAGGCTCATATGCTACCATGTAGCATTGCACTTCATACACATGCATCATACAACCTATTCTTCACTCTGCAAAAGAAATTGCTTGTCAGATTTTTCCCCTCTATTCTTACTCTGGTGATTATGTTTTCAGAACACCCACTTCTACTGGTTATTAGTCATTATCATCACCACTTAACATCTGTTTTCCATGCTAGCATGGGTTGGACAGTTTGACTCACCAGGTTTCATTGTCTGTTTGGCATGGTTTCTATTGCTGGATGCCCTTCCTAATTAATGCCAAGCATTCCATAGAGTGCACGGGGTACTTTTAACACAGCACCAGCACATAGCACCAGCACCAGTACCAATTCTGCTGCAGTGGACAGGTCTTCTTCAGTACATAAATGCTCCAGATATCTCAGTGCTTAGTACTTCATCTAAGTAATCAAAGCTATCAGCTACTTCTAAGAAACAGTCTGGGCATTTGAAAGAATATATTTTATATGGAACCTAATTGATAACTACTCCGATACATTTTCTCCAAATAAAGAATACCTTCTCTGCCAGAAATCCTTGTGATGCCACTACATCGCTTGTGCATCCATGACTTATAAACTGTACACAGTATGAAATTCTTGCCCGTTCCATTTTTGCATATCGAACATGCCCACTTCCATTATAGTAGTAAGATTCTATCTTCTCTCCTGCTCACTAAAACTTTAGTCTGTATTAAATTTACTTTGAGGCCTCTTAATATCTTTTATGTTCTATCTTTTATTTGTTTCAGTCACTGGACTGTGGCCATGTTGGGGTACAACCTTCAAGGGTCCTTAATCAAACGAATTAACCCTAATATTTCTTTTTTTTTTTTAGAGTGTGGTGCCTGTTTCTATTGGTCTCATTTGCTGAAATGCTAAGTTATGGAGGACATAAACACACCAACACCAGTTTCAAGCTGTGGTGGACGGAAAACACAGACACAAATACACACACACACACATGCATAGGTACCTCTACAGATACATATATGACAGGCTTCTTTCAGTTTCCATCTACCAAATCCACTCACAAGGCTTTGGTCAGCCTGTGGCTGTAGTAGAAGACACTTGGCCAAGATACTATACAGTGGGACTGAACCCAGAACCATGTGTTTGAGAAGCAAACTTCTCAAACCACACAGCCACACTTGCTTACAATTTTATCACACTTGACACCTTTAAAGTAGTTCTGTCCACAGGTGAAACACACTTCTTACAACATAGTTTTCAGTTCAATTTTGAACATCTTCTGGAATATGTTTTCAATAGTGATGCACAGTTATCATTGCAAATTTTCCTAATCTTTTATGCCATTTAAAATCAGCAACCTTTCAGGCTGGTTTCAAATTTTGGGAATAGAGAAAAATCTGGAGGGACCACATGAGCAGCTACAATGTCATGTCAGCCCACACTTCTAGCCCCTTTCTTTGCTCTCCTTCCTTCAAATAGTTCAAAACATCCAAATAAAACTCATTATTGATCATCTGGTCACATGAAATAAACTCATGATGAACAATGCCCAGCCATCAAAAATAGGCAGTCAACATCATCTTTACATCTGAACAACTCTGACGTGCTTTTTTTTTGGGGGGGGGCTGAGGCAATGATTATTAAACCCATTGTGAAGACTGCTTCTTTGTTTTGATGTTGCAGTCACAACATGTTCCATCATTTGTTATGACATTTTTTCAGAAAGTTTCCATCAGCATTCAGCTAAACAGATCTCCTGACTGATTGTGACTTTGCACTCTTTTGCTTCACAAATTTTACAAGTACATGATGCAAGTTCAATTTTACTTTTGAAATTATGCAGCATGAACTTTTACAGATGCCTACTTCTTCAGCAACTTCACTGAGAGTAAGGGACAATTTCCAAGGATCAACACAAGCACATTCACAATAGAATCATTGCTCATTATTGAGGGAGGTTGTCCAAATTTGGGATCATATTAGGGAGATGTTCCGATTTTGAAAGACTGGCACTGCTCATGACATTGTGTAAGGTTCAAACAACCACTTCCATAGACCTATGGCAACAGAAGGAAAACTTAAGACTTGGGTCTGTCATGAACTTAGAACTCTTAAGACTTGAGCTAATCCAAGTTTACAAAGAGTGTAAGTGATTGAGATTACAATCCACCACACTGAATGGGATGCCAGTCCATCACAAAGTTAACTTCCCAGCTGTTGCAGGGTCACTCCTTTACAGCTGAGTGGACTGAAGCAACATTAAATGAAGTGTTTTGCTCGAGAACACAGCACATCACCTGGTCCAAGAATCAAAATCACAACCTTATGATTGCGAGTGTAACACCCTAACCACTATGCCACATGCCATCACCCAACAGAAGAAAAGTCACCATAAAACTTTTCCCAATTTTAAACAGGATTTCATACTAACACAATCCTCATCCAAATCCTTCATTGATCAACTTATATTAAATTTTCCAAGTGCATTGGACATGCGTTCAGTCTAGCATCTCTAAACCAATGATGTGTAATGCAGCTAATATGAAGCTGAAGGTTAAGACAGCAAGCTGGCAAAATTGTTAGTATGCCGGGCAAAAAGCTTAGCAGCATTTCTTCCGATATTTACATTCTGAGTTCAAATTCTACAGAGGTTGACTTTGCCTTTCATCCTTTCAGGGTCGATAAAATAAGTACTGGTCAAGCACTGGGATCAATGTAATCGTTACATGCCAAACTTGCTGGCCTTGTGCAAGGCCAAAATCTGAAATATCAAGCTGAAGCTCAAGGTCATCTATACACAGCATTGCAGTGGTGAGCACACTGTACTGACTGGTTGATGTGCTATATTAAAAGTCCAGTTTTATTTGAATGGACCTCAGATGTGTATATTTACACAGTGTGAAATCTAAACCTAAAAGATGAACTACCTCATTGATATCACACAGTTTCTCTGATAAATTCATAGTCTAAATTTTCTGTTTTAAGATAAGGAACACATTCATTGTAAACACAAAGACAAAACTGGCAAAACTGGCTAGTAAGCTTGCCTACTCAGTAAGAGATGCATGGTTCAATTCCTGTCAGAGGTAATCACATATAATTGATAAATAAATGAGAAAACTTAAAGATATACACAGGAAAACTTAATTCTTCAAAATTGTCATCATTGTTTGAACATCCACTCATCCAGGTTTGCATGGATCAGGCAGAATCTATAAAGGCAGATTTTTTATGACCTGTCGCCCTTCCTGTTACCTATCCTTACCAGTTTCCAAGGCAAGGTAATATTTCCCTATATACATGACAGGCTTCTTTCAGTTTCTGTCTACCACATGTACTCACAAGGCTTTGGTTGGCTATAGGAGAAGACACTTGCTCAAAATGCTACACAGCAGGACTGAACCTGAAACCATGTGGTTGGGAAACAAAACCACACAGCCTGCACCCATAGACACACTTGTGTCTGTCTTATATGTCTACGTCTAAAATCACGTAGACAGGTATTAGGTCATTAATAACAGTTGTCAGGTCATCTAATCAAAGGGGAAGGAAATATATATTTTATTCATTGAACAGAGCTAGAGTTAAACAGCAGCTTTATGAACATTTTATGACTTTCAATCAAATCCTAGTAGTAACACAGTGACATTATATATTATCCTTAGGCAGTAGATATTATTCATTTTTGCTTTCAGTCTAGCCAATTAATGGAATGTATTTGTTTAAAAATTAAAATCACGTAAACAAAACAGTCATCAGAAAACAAATAACGAAATCAGATAATAGAAATGAATAAAGCTTGTGAGTTTTGTGCTTAAAAACTTGCAGTGAAAATTTTGAAACTGACAGACAAAATGACTAGGTTGTTCTGATACTAACTATCAAGTGTAGATGGAAATAAGTTAATATGGAGTCTTCCCAACCTCATGGTTCTGGGTTTAGTCCCACTTCATGGCACCTTGGGCAAGTGTCTTTTCCCATAGCTCCAGGCCAACCAAAGCCTTGAGAGTGGATTTAGTAGACAGAAACTCAAAAAAGCCTGTCGTGTGTGTGTGTGTGTGTGTGTGTGTGCACGCATGTGTTTGTCACCCCCTCTCCACACTGCTTGACAACCAGTGTTGGTGTGTTTACATCCCCATAACTTAGTCAGCAAACGAGACTGAGAGAATAAGGACCCAGCTTTAAAAAAAAGTACTGGAGTCAACTCGTTCAATCAAAAATTCTTCAAGGCAGTGCCACAGCATGGCAGCAGTCTAATGACTGCAACAAGTAAAAGACCAAAGATAAAAGAAGAAATCCTTCTGAGATTTATCACCATCAACTCCTGGATATTACTGTCTTGAACCCTAGGGCTCTCAGAGCTGGTTCCCCGATTTCCATGGCATATAAGTGACCAAGATTACAGCATTCCCTTTGAATGTCAGTCCACCACAGAGCTACTCATGTATTACTGAGTGAACTGGCCTCAAGAACACAATGCACTGCTCGAACCAAGAACTGAAACCATGATCTTGCAAGGATGAATACAACCCCTTAACCACTAGGCTACACTCTTTCACCGAGATTTAGCCATGACTTGTAATATCATACAAATAACATAACCAGAATGTGAACCAGCAATGTCATCTTTCGTCATGGATGCTTTGGCACATGCCTTGCATTGTGACTTCATATTTTGCTGTTCTGGGGACAAGACACTTAGCACACTCTATTCCAGATAACCCACCCTGTAAACAGGCACCTAACAGATGAGGGAGCCCCTCTATGCAGCCACCTGACTTGCAAGTAATAGCAGCCAAATTTCTTTTAAAAATCATATACTACTATCTTAAACAGGGAAAGACACACAGGAAAACTTTCAAGAAAATTGGTATTTTTTAATGAAATTTTATATAAATACCTTTCAAACAGCACAGAATATCTGTTAGAATGTCTTTATCATATATCGTCCAAAACGAAAAGTTTTCCAGCATTTTCTCTCTGAGAATAGCTTCATTCTCTTTCACTATCATTCTCTATCCACTCCTTTCGTTCGCTCAATCCATCTCTCTAAATCACCTTCTCTTTTCCCCCTCCCTTCTCTGTCTCCTTGCCTCTAACCTTTTTCCTGCGTTTAATACAGTATATTTCTCTTACCTCTCAGCACTATTAATGTCCTCTCTCTCTCTCTCTTTCTCTCTCTCTCTCTCCCTCTTTCTTTCTCTCTCCCTCTTACTCTCTCTTCTTTGCCACTTTGCTTCTTACTTCAACTATACTTCTGCTTAACAAGTTCCATCTCTCTTTTTACCTCTTCCTTTCAACTAAGTGTGACACACACCACAGGTACATATGTAAATACGTAGGTATTCGCATATTAATATAACAATTTTTATCACTTGGAAATGAATTTGGGAATAATCAAAATAAATTGCGAAGTCCAGTGAAAGTCACCCATGAAATAGAAATAATTATTTATACAAAAAGCAAGGACCTACGTACATCAAATTGTCTTTAAATTAAGTGGCAGCAGAAGAATTATAGTTGAATTTTTAAAAGGTATGCTTAAATATTAATGTAATACTCAAATACAGAGATCAATTTTCAGTTCTATAGTTTATTGTTGCCTATAGCATATGGCAGCAGTAAGCCTCGTAAAAATAAATCTCTGCCAACAGAAGACCAGATTGCAGTCAAAAGAACCAAAGCTGCAGCAAAAAGAAGAAAGTCCCATGCAAATGAAAACCCAGATCAAATGGCAGCTAGGAGAGCTTCCAATGGTAAGAATATGCAAATACTTAGGGACTCTCAAGCTCCTGAACAAGCTGAATCTAGGAGAGCTTCCAATGTAGCCAACATGAGAAGAGTAAGGGATTCAGAATCACGAGGGCAATCAGAAACCAGGAGAGTTTCCAATGTTGTACAGGAGCTAGCATAAAAGCCACCCTATCAGGTGTCTTTTAACCTAGTGTGTGTGTGTGTATAGATAGATATATAAATATGGACATATATATATGTGTATATATATATATATATATCATCATCATCATCATCGTTTAACGTCCGTTCTCCATGCTAGCATGGGTTAGACGGTTCGACCGGGGATCTGGGAAGCCAGAAGGCTGCACCAGGCTCCAGTCTTATCTGGCAATGTTTCTACAGCTGGATGCCCTTCCTAACGCCAACCACATATATATATATATATATATATCAGTGACAACTCTGGCACTCAGGCTATTCAGGCTTAGCCCGAGTATAAATTTAGGAAAGTGAACGTGTATTTGTAAGCTGATTTAATTTCTGCCAACACTGACTTCAAGTATGTAACTGCAGCCAACAACTCGGGCTCCTTTTATCGAGCCTGGTCACAGTTCATTTATTTTCATTCCGTGTCTGGCAATCATCTTAGAGGTGCCCTGTGTCAAAAAGTATTATTCGTAGCAGACGTTCTCTCAACATCGTTCACATGTACCTGACTCGGGCTCCAAAGTTACACCCCAAGTTGTTATCTATAATCATAAAAATTAAAAGTAATTCAAATTCAATTTTTCCTTGAAACAATAAATTTCTATAGAGATTAGGCTTTAAATTCTAATCTATGAAAAGTTTCCTTTCTACAATATTCTTAAAGGAAGGAAAAACAATCTAGCAACTGGGGCTAATATGAACGAGCCTGGTAGGTGTAAAAGACTAATTGACATCTCTTGTCAAGAGTACAGGCAACAGTCAGATTGCTGATGTTTGTTGTGCACTCCACTGTTGTTATTTGATTGCTGTCATTCTGTGCATCTGTGTGTAAAGACCAGTTGTGTTTTGCAGGGTTCTTTATTTTTACCCTTAACTTAAAAATGGAGAAAGACTTAGTGCTAGATATTAAAAATAAGCCATTTGGGGCTAGAAATAAAGTGGAAAAATGTGAAATTCTTTGAGCAGGCATCATGTGTCTTATGCAAAATCTGTGATAAACCTGAGTAATGCTGATGACTTGGAGTCGCCTCTGATGTGTGTGTGTGCAAGAGAGAAATATTAGACCATTTGATGTCAAATAAGTCAGCATTGAATCAGTGATGCCAAACAGACAGGGCTAAAATGGCTGTGCCAAAACTTCTCAAACTCAGGAAGAGTGTATGGACGAACACTGCCCGAATAAAAAATAGAATGCTTACAGCTTGGACATCTTTAATCATAATGGTCTGCTTGACCAAGGCTAACATGATGATAGATGACAGCAACAAAAGAGCATCTAAGTGGTCATTTTAACTGTGTGACTAGTTTTAATTTTTCCCTGATGTTCTTCCCTTCCCATGCAGTCTTGATATCAATACAGCTGATCACCCACTGATGGATACATTTCATCACCAAATGTCAATGCAATTGGCTCGTTTTATCAGACTGTTAGCAGGAATGTTGGCAGAGTCTAAAATACCAACCCACAACCTACAAGTCCAACCCAAATTACTGCTGAGTAGTGAAAATAACTAAATAACACAAAGAGAAGTCTGTCGAGGACTGATGATGTCAGCAAGTGACTAACCCATTCCAGTCTGGTAGGACATAAAAAATTTGTCTTTTTATCCATAACTAATCTGACCAGCAAAAGATACAATAAACCCAGTAGGTGTTTAACTCATTAGATCCCAGTGTTATAAACAAGTACTATTTCAACAAACAACATATAGGATTGTCATTGACAATATCATTTTCTAGTTGTCTTTTCTTTGACGTGCATCCATTAATTAGCCAGCAGTCACAGCTCAGTCAAGGTCAACAGCCGAACGAATCTACAACACTCTGACTGTGGCACACTTTTCCATGGTCTGATGGAATGTCTTGTGGCAGACATTCTACAGCCAGATGTAGTTCCTTGTCACCAACCTTCACCGGTCTCCATGTAAGGTAATAATACCCCATAGCCAGACATGTTTTTCACAGAAGACTAGAAATGAACAACCTCACTTGTATGACAGTAATGCTCATTTACAACCATCACATCATGTCTAGACAAGTATACACACAAATACATATGTACGCATACATATATATACTTATATATATACATATATCATGGGCTTCCAAACAGTTTCAGTTACCAAATCCACTCACAAGATCTTTGCCCATGGTGTGAGCTCCTTAGCAATACAGTCATTTATAGAACAAAACATAGTAACCATACCTTCATGTTGGCATCCATAGGTTCCTACAAGTAAACAATAATAATATATTAATATTAACCACCAAAGATAAGAAATGCAAAGAAAATGTAATATATTAATTTTATATATAATGAGAGAGCAAGTGAGGGAGAGAGAGAGAATTATAGAAATGATTCAGTTATTATCGGAAGACTGACACAACCAAAAGATAACAGCTTATATAAATTGACAAAGTGAAGATAAACTAAATGTTAAAGTCAACAGAACAGAAATGTATTAAATCTTAATCACCAACAGATTAATATAATCTGAAACAATTGAGCTGAAACTCATGAGAAGACACAGACCAGGAAATATAACTAATATAGAATACATTCATGTAAGGACAAGGATCAAATTCATTGTAAACACAAAGACAAAACTGGCAAAACTGGTTAGTAAGCATGCCCGTTCAGTAAGAGATGCATGGTTCAATTCCTGTCAGAGATGATCACATACAATTGATATATAAAATGGAAAAGTTATAAAGATATACACAGGGCAACTTAATTCCTATATGCCTTAAATAACTTAGGTAGGCATTAGATCATCAATACATGTTAACAACAGTTGTTTGGTTATAATCAAGAGGAAAGGAGATATTAAATATAGAATTAAACACCAGCTTTATAAACAAATGCATGATTATCAAATATATCAAATTATCAAATACATAATGATTATCAAATACTAATGTTAATTGTAGTAATACCAAAGGCAGCAAACTGACTGAATGCTTAGCAGCATTTGTTCCAGTTCTTTACACTCTGAATTCAAATGTTGCCAAAATTGACTTTGTCTTACATCATTCTGGGGTTGATAAAATAAGTACCAATTGAGTGATGGGATCAGTGTAATCTAATAGACTTCTCCTCTAAAATTTGAGGCCCAGTGTCTATAGTAGAAAGAAATTATACTAAAACTAATTAAGATAATACAAATATTGGCTTCAAATTTTGGTGAAAGGCCAGCAATTTGAGGGGAGGGGATTAGTCAATGACATCAACCCTGGTATTCAACTGGTATTTATTTTATTGACCCTGAAAGGAGGAAAGGCAAAATCGACCTCAGCGGAATTTGAACTCAGAACGTAAGATGAATGAAATGTTGCTAAAGCATTTTGCCCAAAGTGCCAATGATTCTGCCAGCCTGCCACATCATCATCATCATCATCATCATCATTTAACATCCATTGTCCATGCTGGTATGGGTTGGACGGTTTGACTGGGCTGGCACACTGGAAGGCTCCACCAGACTCCAGCTTGATTTGACATGGATGGTTTTCTATGACTAGATGCCCTTCCAAACACCAACCACTCTGAGAGTGTAACGGGTGCTTTAACATGCCACCAGCACAGGTACCATTTGCATGACACCAGAGTGCATTTACATGCCACCTACACAGACGCCAATTTGCGTGACACCAATACTAAAACAAATATTATCATCATTTAGCGTCCGCTTTCCATGCTAGCATGGGTTGGACGGTTCAGCTGGGGTCTGGGAAACCAGAAGGCTGCACCAGGCCCAGTCTGATCTGGCAATGTTTCTACGGCTGGATGCTCTTCCTAACACCAACCACTCCGTGAGTGTAGCGATTATTATAAAATACAATCATTTATTCAATAGGGTTTATTGCATTTGGTTGTCCGGAAAGTTTGTGCCGATTTATAGTAGCTTACCTTTCGACTTATTTTAGAACATGGTTGAGTCCATAAAATAGGATTTGACTACACTGCCATTTAGAGCACAGTTTAAGCTATCTTTTCGTGGAAGAAGGTTTATGTTCCTATAACCTGTGTTAATTCTGTAACCCTTTAAAATGGAAGATAAGAAAGTTTATTTTCGGCACTTGATGCTTTGGGAACCAGACAAAAATTGCTGCAGCTTGGCTAGGACGTGTTACCCCACCCTCCATATTCACCAGATATTGCTCCTTCGGATTTCCACTTATTCAGGTCTCTGCAGAATAGTCTAAATGGTAAAAATTTCAATTCCTTGGATGACGTAAAAAGATATCTTGATGAATTCTTTACCATGAAACCCCCTCAATTCTGGGAAGAGGGTATTTTCAAGTTAAAGGAAAGATGGAGACGCATTGTGCAACAAAATGGTTCATATTTGGTTGATTAAAAATGTAATGGCAAGTATTTATTGACCTTTTTCTTTCCTTTAAAAATCGGCACAAACTTTCCGCACAACCCAATAAGTGATGACACTCTTTTTGTCTATATCAACTTGTTACTAAACTTGAACAAAGGAACTTGCTGAAGAAATGGATGTGTGGCTTCTGTGTTAACAAAATCACTTGCAAGATATCTCACTAGAAATATGGCCTTTGTGTGTTTACTCATATCTAGGGAATATACCCAACTTGGGGCACATTTTAACAATCCTAACCCTCAACCTGTTTTATCATTGCTTTTTCCTTTGTGAGATTTATTTGGTACATCAGTTTGAATTTTCTATGGGTGCACTTTATAATCACATGGTTTAAGTTCAGTCCCACTACATGGCACCTTGGGCAAGTGTCTTCCGCTATAGCCTTAGCCAACCACTGCTTTGTGAATGAATTTGACAGAAACTGTGTGGAAGCCTCATGTCATTTATCACTTAACATCCATTTGTGTGTGTGTGTGTATTTTGTATATATATATATATATATATATATATATAAGCCTGGGCTGCTCTCCAGCTGGCCAGCCCCTGTCAAACTGTCCAACTCCTGCCACCATGGTAAATGGATGATAAATGATGGCGATATCTATCTAGCTGTCTATATATATGAATGTATGTGCATAAGCGAGCGTGTGTGTGTGTGTGTGTGCACGCGCGTGCCTTTGTGCTTGTATTTGTCCCCCACACCTCTTGACAACCAGTGTTGGTTTGTTTACATACTCATAACTTAACCGCTCAATAAAAGAGAATGATAGAATAAATATCACACTTTAAAAAAAAAAACATAAGAACTAGGTTTGAATTATTTGAGTAAAATTTTTCCAGAGCAGTGCCCGAGCATGGCCAAAGTCCATTGATTGAAACAAGTAAAAAAACGAATACTTTCCAACATTTCTTCATTAAGGCAGCAAGTTGGCAGAAACGTTAGCATGCTGGGTGAAATGCTTAGCAGTATTTTGTCTGCTGCTACATTCTGAGTTCAAATTCCACCGAGGTCGACTTTGCCTTTTATCCTTGATTCTCTTACTCTATTATCACCTGATTCCTGACAGTAGTTCTGCACCATCCATCATAGAATCGGTCAGTAGTTTGTAGCTAACATTGTCACTGTGCAATATATTATACCATAAATCTCTCTAACTCCCCTTAAAAGCACCTGTGCTGGTGCTGTGTTAACACACCCATGCTGGTGCCCCATAAACGCACGTCCATGCTGGTGGCACTGCATTAACACACCTGTGCCAGTGGCACATAAAGAGCACCCAGCACACTCTGTTAAGTGGTTGGCATTAGGAAGGGCATCCAACTGTAGAAACCATGCCTCAACAGACAGTTGGGAGTCTGGACAGCTCCCTCCTGCTAGCCAGCTCCATATCAAACCATCCAACCCATGCCAGCATGGAAAGTGGATGCAAAACGATGATGATGATTAGCATTGTCTAAAAATGTGCAACCAAAATATGTAATCCTTATGCATGGCATGAACTTGAAGCCTGAAATTGATGAGGAGAAATAGGATATTATGATATTCATAAAAAAAAAAAAGATTAAGTCTTTTGCTCCCTATGGAGGCCATCAACGATATTTCTCAACTGTTTTCATTTCTGGGCTGTCTTTTCTGCTTTCAGCCTTGCTTCCACTTCTCTTGTGGATTCCATCTCAACTTACACATCAGACATATGTTCCCTGAGGGAAATCCTTCCCTCTCAGGTCTTGTTGATGCCACTTAAAAAGCATCCAGTCCACATTGTAAAGTGGTTGGCATTTGGAAGGGCATCCAGCAGTAAAAAACATGCCAAAACCAACCTCACTTGTGCTTGTGCCATGTAAAAAGCACTTGGTCCACTCTACTGGGTGGTGAGAGCTAGGAAGGGTACTCAGCCATAAAAACCCTGCCAAAACAAACACAGAAGTCTGGTGCAGGTTCCTGCATGGCCGGCACCTGTGAAACTGTTCAACCCATTACAACATGAAAGGCAGACGTTAAATAATGATGATGATGATGATAATGATCAATGCTTCTGTAACTTTGCTTTTTTCTACGCATGGATTTTAGCCCTAAGCAAATCCGTTTTTATCCCTGGAATGAGGTGGTCAATATTAGTCTGGCCTCACAAGGTGGCAAGCCGGCAGAAGCATTAGCACATCAGACAAAATGCTGATGAGCATTTTGTCCATTTTTATGTACTGAGTTCAAATTCCAATGAGGTCAACTTTGCCTATCAACCTTTCAAGGTCTGTAGAATAAGTACCAGGATTGCTCGTCTTGTGCTAAAATATGAATCCATACTCATCTGGTCTCTATCTTTTGATCTGTCCAGCATGAGACCCTACTAGGAGCTTACACTCGGATGGTACAGGTCTCAGGGGTCATTGAGGAACACAAGCCATCAGACTGCAACAAGAACCTATTTAGTGGGTTGTGATATTCATGCCTGATCTAAAACTCTGTACAGACATCAATAAATTTGTTGTTAGTGGCAGTAAATAAGTTAGAATTGAAAATTAGAGTTTGAAACTTCTTTTTGAATCCTATGCAACCCTAATTTTTCCTTTGAAAGAAACAAATGTCCCTGCTACAGCTTTTTCCTTCATTTACACTACAAATAGCATAGGAAATGTATGAGCACCACACAGTATTGTTTCTCCCTCTCTTCCTTCCAAAATATCTAATGTACACATTCATGCACACACACACACATGTACATACATACATACTACAGATCCAATCCATCACTTGAACTGTAAAAATCTGTAAAACTTTCCAGAAGTTTGTCATTTAAATATATATGAGCATGTCTAGATATGTAACTATATACATGAGAATACATACATAAAATAAAACATACAAATCTGTACACATACACACATACATACAAACAAAAATAATCTATTGTTGATGTTGAAATTCCAATAAAGGAGTCTTGGATTTAGGTTAGAAAACAGCTCCTTCTCTGTTGGTAAGAAATCTTGAAATAAAACTGAACAATGATGATTCATACATACTTTCATTACATATATACATAAACCAAACCACATTCAATATACAGACAAATCTAATGGTATTTTATATAGATATGAATGTCTACAAATTCTGCAGTAACCCAAAATAGAAGAATTATAAATCTCACTTAATATTTATCAATAAAAAAAATTTATTTTCAATAAAAAAAATCAATGTTTTCAATATAAAAGCATACTACCATCACCACGCAATGGTCAGAGCTAGAATACTTTTGATCATAGGTCTATCTGCCTGATCAGGGCTGACTAGGAACTAAACAACAACAAAATGTTTGATTTGAAGCCGACACGAAAGCCTGTATAGGATCACCCAATCTGTTAGAAACAGCAGCTAAATCACTCTCAAATACATCTTATAGTCTTAAAAAATAAGACACTGAAGAATAAAGTGTAGGGCATACATCATCATCATCGTTAACCCTTCAGCATTTAAACCAGTTATATCCAGTCAAAATATTCTACCTGTTCTATGTTCAAACGAGCCAGATCTGGCCTTTCATATCTATCCTACAATGCATTCTAGAAATAAATAATCACATCATTGAAATCTGAAAGCCATAAGATATTTTCTACTCTAGGCACAAGGCCCGAAATTTTAGGGGAGGGGGCCAGTCAGTTAGATCGACCCCAGTATGCAACTGGTACTTAATTTATCGACTCCAAAAGATGAAAGACAAAGTCGACTTCGGCAGAATTTGAACTCAGAACATAAAGACAGACGAAATATCGCTAAGCATTTTGCCCGGTGAGCTAACGTTTCTGCCAGCTCGCTGTCTTGAAAGCCATAAGATAATGAAACTCAGATAAGTCTCAGCCAGAACTGGCCCAGGCCAAGTCTAACTTAATAGCACCACTTGGAAAGGACATTTAATGATTGTTTCATATTACAGTCTTTCTTTGGACCCCTTAGCCTGTTTGAGTAAGAGTTATTATTTCCGAGTGTAGGTAGTTTATCTGGAATTTGTTGGAGATATTCGTCCAGGATTTGTTTGAATGTTATGAGATCTTTTTCTTCTCTTATGTGCCATGGCATGACTAATTGAAAACAATTTGAACAAATAAGCATCACATTTGACAAAGTTATCTGAATGCTGAAGATTCGTGTCCACTTTTCAATCCTTGCCAAAGTCAGATGAAATTTATTAAGGCCGATTTTCTAAGGCTAGTTGCTGTTCCTGTTACCAACATTCACCCATTTTCAAGTAAATTAATATATCCACTCTAACCTCTCAACTGGCACAAGATCACCTCCTCCAATAACACCCTCCCCTCTCAAAAAATCTTTGTCTCGTGAATTACTTGGTGACCGTCATCAGTGCTGAATTATGTAAAATAAGATCCAGTCCACAGTGTAAAGTGGTTGGCCTTAAGAAGGGCATCAAGCCATCCAAAACAGACAGTGAAGCTTCGACTAGACAACTCCTGTCAAACTGTCGAACCCGTGCCAGCATGGACAGAGGACGTTAAACAATGATGATGATGATAATGATGACAATGATGAAGACGATGATAATGATCATCCCCATGTTTTTAAAGAAGATTGGAAATGAAGGACACCACTTGCTTGATGATGACACTCAACCATCACTTGGTGTCACGGCAAGGATATGGTAACACACACATGCATGCACATGCACACACACACACTAACTCCATTCATAAGGTTTTGGTTGAACTGGAGCTTTAGTGGGAAACCGTGGGAGCTGCAGTTGAGAACCACTAATCTAAATTCAGAATTAAAGGGTCGTTAATACTGCAACAACATTTTTGTTTTTGCTGCCCTGTAAAAGTGTAACCAGAGCATGTACCACTCAGGCAGCCCTTGAGTTAATCCCCACCCCAGGGACCCCCAGTTACGCTATAAAGGCTTATACAGCAGACCCAAAAGTGCTGCCTTCACAAAAGTGGTCCCTGGAGTCAGCTCACCCCATCACCCCACTGCAGCTACGCTACCTTTTGCTATTATTGTTTAATCCAAAGTCAACTCAGATCAAGCAAATCTTAGATCAAAAGTGTTTCAGCAAGGACTACCCTGTATTTTTTTTTCTTTTGACTGTGGCCATGCTGGACTTACTCTTTGTAAGCCTAGTACTTATTCTATCAGCCTCTTTTGCTGAACCACTAAGTTACAGGGGCATAAACACACCAACATTGGTTGTCAAACAATGGTGGGAGGACAAACACAGAATTACAAACATATATATATATATATATATATATGACAGGCTTCTTTCAATTTCTGTCTACCAAATCCACTCTCAAGGCTTTGGTCAGCCCAAATCTATAGTAGAAGACACTTGTCCAAAGTGCCATGCAGTGGGACTGAACCTGGAACCATGTGGTTGATAAGCAAGCTACTTACCACACAGCCACTCTATGTATTTTTTTCTTTAGGGGTGTTCAAGAATACAGATGATTTAGGAGGTGATTTTATTGTTATTTGTAGCAAGACAACATATGGCTTGTTTATGTTTTTCATAGTTGCCAAAGGAGGAGGTGGTTGACGATTGAATCAATCTTATCTCTTCTTGCTATCCCCAGTATATAACTGGTTCTTAGTTTGATGATTCGCAAGTTAAACTAAATGGGAACGTCCAGCATGGTTTGATCTGAACTCCACACGAAAGAGTATAACTAATGCAGTCGCATGGTCTGCTAGAAATAACAGCCAAATCACACTACCATCTTTGAAAAAGTGCAGACATAATGCATAATGTTATCTTAAACATACAATATTTAGGGGTAAAAAGTTTGACCTCAAACTTAGATCAGGCTTATTTTGAACTGTGTTTGACCTGAGCTCAAAAGAAATAAAAAGCTAGACAGCATACGAGCTAACGAGACTCTTTATGTAGTCGCTCGACTCGCTAGAAATAATAACCAAATATCTCTCACTTCGCACCCTAACCTCTTAAATAAGGAAAGGGATAGGTTGTGTTGTTCTAGACACACCCCTAAAGAGATAGGTGAAACCGATCGGGGCTGACCTGGGGCTAAATAGAATCACCTAGTAGAAAGGCATCCAGCGATCTAAAATTTCGTTCCTGCTGCTACGTTGCCGTCGAGTGTCATAATAATGACTTAAGCTGCTTAGATGTGATTTAATAAATTAATAAATATATATCTCACACACATACCCATCACATCTTCCTTCTGTCTGGACATAACTTATCGATTTCATTGACTGTGAGAGTAAAGGCCTCAGATTTATGAGGCAGAAAAGAAATTCGATATATTTCTACGCTTTGTGTTTTGTCCAAAGGCATTTATCAGCATAAATGAAGTCTTAGTATTCTTTTATAACTCCAACTCCATTCACATCTCAGATGCTTTATCGGAATATTAAATCGACCACTATTGCTTTCACTTGTATTATATTTCATCGACCTCGGAAGGATGAAAGGCCAAAGTTGACTTCGGTCTGATTTGAACTTGGAATGCAAAGTACCGCAATTAGATATCCTTTTCTTTTCTAGACACAAGGCCCGAAATTTTGAAGGAGGGGGCTAGTCGATTAAATCGACCCCAGTACACAACTGGTACATAATTTATCGACCCCGTAAGGATGAAAGGCAAAGTCGACCTCGGCGGAATTTGAACTCAGAACGTAAAGACAGACGAAATACCTATTTTTCTACAACCCACAAGGGGCTAAACACAGAGAGGACAAAAAGGACAGACAAACGGATTAAGTCGAATATATCGACCCCAGTGCGTAACTGGTACTTATTTAATCGACCCCGAAAGGATGAAAGGCAAAGTCGACCTCGGCGGAATTTGAACTCAGAACGTAGCGGCAGACGAAATACCGCTAAGCATTTCGCCCGGCGCACAAGGCATTTTATCTGAAACTCTAATGATTCTGCAAATCACATCGCCTTGTATATTTGTAAATGAGATAATGCAGTTTTGTGCAGGTTTTCGCTGAGAATCGAAACCCAATCCTCGGAATCGGCTAGATAGCTTACAAACGTCATGCTACACAAAATTTCCCCATCACTACCACAACTAACATAATCATCATAGTTTGTTACAAAGAGTTCCTCTTTTAAATTATAGATATTTCTTCTTACTTCCACCACCACCCACACACACAAACACTAATAGAGATTTCAAGACATGTATTCAAAGCATAGAGACATCTAATCAGGGACGAGATAGAGATCTATTTGTACAGACCGACCCAACCACTAGCTTGTATATGTGCGCGCTGACCTGCAAACAAGCGATATCCACGTGTACGCTAAATAGTGAAAAAAAAAAAAAGAAACAAGATCGCATTTTCATGTCCAGTAAATAATTCTTAAATAAACATGGCACATGCATGAAAATATAGTTGTTGTTGTCAATGCTAATCAAGCAAACATGTGGTTAATCAAGGGCGTTGTAACCATGACCACCTCATACGACAATTTTTCTTTTAATTTTTTCATAGTGCATCTAGGACTACGCTAATAAATCTTTTTCTTTGTTATTGTTTTTGTTTTTTCTTCAGACAGGCACAGGCATGGCTGTATGACTAAGAAACTCGCTTTGCAGCCACGTGGTTTTGGGTTCAGTCCCAATGCGCGACACCTTGGGCAAGTATCTTCCTACAGCTTTGGGCCGAACCAATGGCTTTTGAGTAGATTTGGTACACGGAAACTCGTGTGGAAACCCGTTGAATGTGTGTGTGTGTGCTTGTCACCCATCACCACATATATACGACGAGCTTCTTTCAGTTTCCGTCTACCAAATCCACTCACAAGGCTTTGGTCGGCCCGAGGCTATAGTAGAAGACACTTGCCCAAGGTGCCACGCAGTGGGACTGAACCCGGAACCATGTGGTTGGTAAACAAGCTACTTACCACACAGCCACGTCTCCTTTATTGCACATAAATTTTAACAACAAAATGGACCCCGGTTTAGAGCCACTGGGGATGACGGAAACGGAGAGGAAGTTCGTTAGATGGCTAATCCCTGTAATTCAAAGTTGCAGACTTGACGCATTTTGTTTGACACTGATTCGACCAGAGAATTACGTTATAAGAACACACGTGTCCGAAGAAGATATTCATCCACTTACACGTTAACCTAACGTTAATCTAGTTCAGCCGATCATCGAACGAACTGAATGCTTGTCGTTGAAATCGAAGGCGAACGATTTATCAATAGCCCATCCTTTACGTCAGCGGGTTTTCGTTCGTGGAGAAGTAATAAATCTTCGAAGATTTGTGATTTTTATCCCATCGGTATTAAAGGGATTTGAATACGATATTAGGTCGGGATGGATCGGTAAATACATACATGCATAAAAAAAACAATGTATACACGCACGCATGCGCGCGCGATGTTTTGTTCTTATGTCAAGTTAGATATAAAAACAATTTAACGTTAAACTGAAAGATTATTCAATGCTTTTAGAAGAGAACATATTTATTAAAACTTGTACAAGAAACTGGATGAAACTTAAACCTTTTCTTTGTAAACTTCGAAGTCAAAGTTTAATAAATACACACACACATACATACATACATACATACATCATCGTCCTCCGTCATCGTTTTAACATCCACTCTCCTATGCTGTCGCCAACCCCCAACTGTTTCCAAGTGAGGTATATTTCCACACAACCAGACGTGTTTTCACGAAAGACTGGAAACGAAGGACACTGCTTGCACAACGGTGACACTCGTTTACAATTATCATGTAAATCAATTCCATGCAGACAGTAACGCGCGCGCGCGTGTATCTCTTCACAAAGCTTTGGTCGGCCCGGGGCTAAAACCGAAGACACTTGTCTAGAGTGCGACACAACGGGATTGAACCCGAATCCATGTGGTTGGGAAGCAAACTTCTTACTACACAGCCACGCCTGCGCCATGAATGTATGTATGTATGTTACATGCAACGCACTAGCGTAGCTGGGGGCGATGGTAGGGGTGGTCTTCTCCGGGCAGCACTTTCGGGTCTGCTGTAAGCAATATGTTTTTCGTGGTGTCCGGGGGCGGCAAACGGAAAGGCCGCCCCGGGCGGCACACACTCTAGCTACGCTAGCGATGCGATGTGAAATATCCGAGTATAGGAGTTGGGATAAATGCAAAGTTTTGTGGGACAGCAGCTTTTAACGTCCCTCTCAGACTCGTGGCATCGATGGTCAGTCGGATCTTCAGTAATGTACAGGTACCCTCTAAATCGGTGGTACTCAACCAATGTTTACCTATGGACCCCTTTTTGATTCCTATTTTATCTGGGTGGACCCCCAGAGCCATTCCCTGTTTTTAAAAATCCTATTACGTTTTTATAATCAAATATTATTTATGAATTGTATAAAGAAACTAGCAGTATAGCCCGGCGTTGCCCAGATCTATTTTGTTTTCGACACTTTAGAATTGAAATTTTTGAAAAGTAAAAATTTTGCATTATGTAGCTTGTTATTATCTTTAAGTGAATATTTTCCTGGTTGAAATACACCCAAAAATGGCGACACAGCAGTAAAAAAATCGTAAAAAATAGGGATTTTCATAGAGAAAAAAAATCACCTTTTTGATGTAAATAATTTTTGGTCTTAACATGGTCCGATTTGAATTCTACGGAATGAAGAGCAAGCCTTCTTCTATCATACTCTCAATTTTGGTCAACTTGCGCCGCAGAGTCTCGGAGGGGATAGTGTTAGTTGAAGGCTACCAAACCTGCCACACACAGACAACTTCAGCTTTATATATAAAGATTGTTGAAATATTTTGTGTATTCTGGAAGTATAACCAATTCATTGCAAATAAATTCTAAGAAAATCTTGTATGGAACCCACCCCAAAGGTCATATGAACCCCGGTTGAGAACCACTGCTCTAATTAGTCACTTGACTTGCAACAGAAATAGCAGCCAAATCACCTCCAAATCAAACTTTACCATTTTAAAAGAATATTTCGGATATTGTTTGCCTTGAATACACAATACCTGAATAAGGAAAAAGACGAGATGGACATAGTTGGAACATCGTCAATCGGCCCTAAACTGAAGCTAATCTTGTTAGATTAGCTCCAGTTTAATGTAGACAGGGTGGTAATTCCAGAGGGTTCTGAGAAGGAATTATTTAATAGGGTTTAAGAGAAGTATCGAGTGGGATGTGATAGGATAAGGATAGCGAGAGGAAGAAACACGGGTGCATACAGTTTACAGGTGTAGAGGACTGGAAACTTGATTGCGGACTCGGTTCGCCTGATCAATGTTACAGAGAGACCAAGGATTTGGGATTGACGAGAGCTGGATATATATATATATATATATATATATATATATAACTGCCGACGAACGGGAACGTGAAACTCTGAGTAGCAATTTTTGCGATGATTTTGCATATTACTCTGCCTTTGGTATTCGAGTACTATTTTTCCCCACCTTGTTTTGCACTTATGTGCTTACTCGTGTGTTGCCGCCTGACTGGCTCCCGTGCCGGTGGCACGTGAAAAGCACCCACTACACTCTCGGAATGGTTGGCGTTAGGAAGGGCATCCATCTGTAGAAACCATGCCAGATCAGATTGGAGCCTGGTACAGCATAGTGGCTTACCAGCCCTCAATCAAACCGTCCAAACCATGCCAGCATGGGAAGCGGACGTTAAATGATGATGGTAATAATGATTGATTATATATATATATATATATATATATATATATTCTTTTTTACTTGTTTCAATCACTGGACTGCTGCCACGCTGGGGCACAGTCTCGAAGGGTTTTAGTCGAAATCGACTCCAATACTATTTTTCAATTTGGTAATTATTCTATCAGTCTCTTTCTCGAAACCACTAGCTTACGGGGACATAAACAAACCAACACTTGTTCTCAAGCGGTGGAACGGGGGACACACACGCACACTCATATACGACAGGCTTCTACACAGTTTCCATCTGAGGCTATAGAAGAAGACACTTGCCCAAAGTTAGCTTCTTAGCTATAGAACCATACCTCCTTCTCGAGCCACGCTTGGCTCATAAGGGCCGGTTTCCCAATTTCCTTGGTGTATAGGTTCCCCACCTGGACGGGACGCCGGTCCGTCGCAGGTGAGCTGCAAGATGCGGGAGGAAAGAGTGAAAGAAAGTTGTTTGCGAAAGAGTCAGCAGAAGTCCGCCATTACCTTCTGCCGGAGCCGCGTGGAGCTTAGGTGTTTCGCTCATAAACACACACATCGCCCGGTCTGAGATTCGAGCCCGCGATCCCTCGACCGCGAGACCGCTGCTCTAACCACTAGGCCATGTGCCTCCACAACCATACCTATAGTAGATTAAAATAATCTTTTTAATCAAAACGGGTTTGCATTCTGTCATCGTTTCTGTACTGTATCCGTGACAAAGACACTTAACTCAGTGGCCCAGTCCATCAGACTATAGCAAGGCGTCACGCTGCAGTGCAGTTACGCCATACACCTGATTGAGACATTAAATCTCTGCAATTTAATTCACTGACTGACTACTAACAGCCGAGTTCACCTGGGTGGTATAGTAGTTCACCATTCCAAGCTGCAGCAAGTAACACGGTAGTTCACTGACTTGCAGAGCTGAATGTAGATGCTGCGACAAAAGTACAGCCGCCTGCCCAAGAAAAAAATATCAAATTTATCATCCATTCCATTACGGAATGGATGATAAATACTGCGTCTGTGACAAATATACTTGATTGTCTATGGTCCGTACATGTCAATAATAACTAGTGCAATTCACAGCCGTGTATAACGAAAGGACTATAATTTTGACGAGTGCTTTGATACTGCCTATTGCTAGATTCCTATATACGTGTCAGCTAATGGGTTTGGACAATGTCAGAAGCAGGTGATTTAACCTGTCTTGCGTATCACAGGTAATACAGATGACACATTGCCTCGGCGTCGTGCATTGTATATGATACGCATTCATTTATTTGTTTCAGTAACTTGACTGTGGCCATGCTGCAGCACCGCCTCTAGTCGAGCAAGTCGACCCCAGATCTTATTCTTTGTAAGCCTAGTACTTATGCTATCGGTCTATTTTGCCGAACCGCTAAGTTACGGGGACATAAACACACCAGCGATGTTAGGGGGGACAAACACAGACACGCAAACATACACACATACACACATATATATATATATATATATATATATATATATATATATATATACAAAATGGGACAAGAACGCAAAACATCCGGACAGTTAGGTAATACAAAAATGGGACAACAAAACATCCAGATAGACGATACAAAGAAAACAAGGACGGGTCATTCGGAGTTTTCTTTCCTCAATCGAGTACCAGATTATCTTCGCAATTTCGGTTGATATATATATATATATATATATATATATATATATAATATATATATATATATATATATATATACGATGGGCTTCTTTCAGTTTCCGTCTACCAAATTCACCCACAAGGCTTTGGTCGGCCCGAGGCTATAGTAGAAGACACTTGCCCAAGGTGCCATGCAAAGGGACTGAACCCGGAACCATGTGGTTGGTAAGCAAGCTACTTACCACACAGCCACTCCTACAACTATTCTCAATTTTTTTTCTCAATTATATTTTCCTATGGACCCCTTTCATACCCATTTTACTCAGGTCCCCCCCACACATACACACACAGCCAATCGATGTTTAAAATATCCTATCATATTTTTATAATTAAGTATTAGGAATTCTATTAAAAGAAATTGTTAAAATATTTTGTGTAATGTAGATGTATAACCAATTTGTTACACATATATTTTAACAATATCTTACGTGGACCCCCCCAAGGGCCATACGAGCACCGGTTGAAAACCACTGTACTGGAGTAACATAGGTCTTACGAAAGGAAAGATTTATATTACTAGAACGTATGGAATAGGGGTTAACCAAGTCTCAAAAATAAGCGGGAACGTTTAGAACTAACTTATGAAAATGCTTTGGACAGGCAAAGGGTTAAAATTGACCATTAGCTACGCCAAAACAAAAACGGTGTCTCCTCCACATGATCACTTAACTGCTAGAAATAGCAACCAATTCCTACTCAAGTTACACTACCATCTCGAGAAAGGAAAAGACAGATAATGAATTCGTACAAAGCCCTGAAGAGAGGGTAAGGTCATGGTTGGAATGCCTTTGATCATAGGTCTGCTCAATCAGGTTTGACCTGGGACGAAATAAACGATCACAAAGGAACCTGATTATCGTCGTTTTGACGTCCACTTTTCCATGCTTGCACGGGTCGGATGACGTTTTGTTGAAGCGGATTTTCTTACCCTTAAGCAAAATGATGTTTCTCGCATAGCCAGACATGTTTTCGCACAATAATGGAAATGAATCACAACTATATACAACAATCGTAAGATATCACGATAAGAAAAAGAAAAAGCACCACACGCACGTGCGTGCGAACGTGCACACATACATACTAACGAACTTCTTTCAGGCTCTATCTATCAAATCCACTCACAAGACTTGGTCGGCCCGTGGCTATTGTAAAAGACACTTGCCCCCAAGATTCCACGAAAAGGGACTGAACCCGAAACCATGTAGTCGGGAAGCAAACCTGATAACCACACAGTCACGTCAGCTCCTGCTATGATTGGAACATAACTTAGATGATAAACGGTATCACCTTTGACCATTTTCAAGGCATCCAAGATTGATGAGAGGAAGGGAGGAAAGACAGATACAAAGGAATTGTCCCCCACACTGGATTCCGAGCTCGAAGTACGCTTGGCCTGCAACAGAGTGCTCTCCGCTGAAGGTTCCCTAAAGACTAGTTGTTTATTACATCTCTTGTCCCACTCTGGAGTTTAAATTTCGCTGATATTTACATTATATTTAAAGATGAATCGATTAGCTGTTATTATCTTCCAGCTTATTTATTTTCGTAAAGAAAAAAAAAAGTAAATCAATACATGGGAGCAGTTTCCCATGGGGAAATTATTATCAACGATATCGCATTTACGTTTATTTTCTTTAAGAAAACTAGCCTGGACTGGTAAATATTGATTTTTCCCTTGGGCATAAACAAGGTTTAACATTTGTAAGTGGGACGAGTTGTTGCTTTATCGACCCTGGAAGGATTAAAGCTAAGCGGAAGAGTAGCGAGATTTGAATGCAGAAGTGAAAATGTCAACGAAAGAGTCATTAAATGTGGTTACACAGCATTTTTCGCCTACTCGCTGTTTCATGGAAAACCTTACTTTAAATGATCGCTGCAATCTGTTAGAAATTACGACCTTATCTCTTTACAACCACGACCTTACTGTCTTAAAATACGGAAATGGTACTTTAGATAATATAGTTTCTACATTCTCCTGAAATATCATTGACCATAGCTTTATTTAATTAGGACTGAAACTCCGGGGAAAGATTTTGATTAATAACCAACGAACAAGTAGATAGATGGATAACCTTATCTATTAGGGGCATTTCGCCTTAATATGCCTTATATACTACATATTTAAAAAAATATGTCCAAGTATTTTCAGGTAAATTTAGATGGTCTAGAGAAGGCTACATTTCAAACAAGCTAAGTTGGACGTCATCTGAGACGTGTAATATAGGAAGTAAACTTAAAGTAGGTTACTCATAAAATAGATAAGATGCATACACACGTGCGCGCGAGCGCAATAGTTATATTTCTTCCAGAGTATGCTTTTCTCTTAAGACAACTGACCGAAGGTTCTCAACCAAGGTCCATAGAAGATTTTGTTATTAAGCTTTAATATGCAATAAATTGGTTATACTTCTATAATACACAAAATATTTCAACATGTTTTTTATACAATTCCTAATAATGCTTAATTATAAAAATACAATAGGATTTTTAAAACTTCTAATGGCTATAAGGATCCGTCTGAATAAAATAGGAATCAAAGGGGCTCCATAGATCAAAAACTGTGGAGAACCAATGAACTAAAATATATCGGAGTTATATTCATTGTGTTTTATAAACGAGCCAGTAAAACAACAATATACTGTATGTGTATAAAATCGGTCGTTAGAGCGTGTGGTCCAATTTTAGTCTGAATTCGCTCTCAACGTTTTCTAACTAATTGCACAATATAAGTTGAACGGGCAATAACGCAGAGAAGCTTCCGATATACTTAATAGTTTCAAATTTTGGCACAAAGCCAGCAGTTTTAAGGGCAGTCGATAAGTCGATTACATCGACTCCAGAGATTCAAATGGCATTTAATTTACCGACCTCGAAAGGATGAAAGGCAAAGTCAACCTTGGTGGAATTTGAACAAAGAATGTTGCTAGACATTTTCCCACCTCGCTAATTGCGATTCTGCCAGCTCACTGCATTCTACTTCCTGTATATTAAATACAAATGTAATAGGGACTCAAATATGTAACATAGTGAGTTAAATAAACAACTTCCTATATTACATATCTCGACCTACCTCTTGGTTGTATTAAAAAAAAATCTACGCTCAAAAAACAAGGGAGATAATTTCAATAAAATCAGCAAATCGAAATATCTGAAGAATAATGATGATTCAATTAGGAGTGGATCTTCTCTTCAGAGACCAAATGGTAAACAGCAACGGACATGTTTCGGTATTATTATACCTCTTCAGTGATGTTGATTAAACTCAGTTGGCAAAACTCAGAAGTAATCAGTATATATTGAAATAAAGGGGATTAGTTTATAATGAGAATATTGTGTTGTTAAATACAAATTACCATAAAACTCTGTATATAATACGCACTTTTTACACAAAAAATTAAGATTAAACCAGGAGAGCAGGGAATACATAGTATATAGGCGTAGGCGTGGCTGTGTGGTAAGACGCTTGCTTCCCAACCACATGGTTCCAGGTTCGGTCCCACTGCATGACACCTTTGGGCAATCCTTCTACTATAGTCTCGGGCCAGCCAAAGCCTTGCGAGTGGCGAATGGATTTGTTAGAGGGAAACTGAAAGAAGCTAGTTATGTGTGTGTGTGTGCGTTAGTTTTCCTCCACCATCGCTTAACAACCGTTGTTGGCGTGTTTACGTCCCCGTAACTTAGCGGTTCGACTAAAAGTGCCGATAGAATAAGTACTGGGGTTAGAAAGAATAACTCCTGGGGTCGATATGTGTCCGACTAAAGGCGGTGCTCCCGAATGGCCGCAGTCAAATGACTGAAACAAGAATAAAAGCATGTTCGCTCGGGAAGTATTTCTCACTCCACTTCTAACAAAACACACACACACACATTAAATAATGAAATACAGTTCGCTTTGCAAACACATAATTTGGGGTTCAGTCCCACTAAACGGCACCTTGGTCAAGCGTCTTCTCCTATAGCTGCGAGCCAACCAATACTTTGTGAGTGAATTTGGGAGAAAGAAATTGTGAGGAAGTCTATCGTGTGTGTGAGTGTTCAAGATTAATCAGCCGAAATTACTACGATGATCCGGTTCTTGACTGAAGACTGAGGGTTTCGAATGTCCTGTCCGTGTTTATTGTATCGTCTTCTAAGAGTTATACGTTCTTGTCCATGTTGTATTTTTCTACATACCTTAATATATATATATATATATATATATATATATATATATATAATATATATAGTGTGTGTCTGTGTGTGTGTGTCTTTGAGTTTGTACGTGTCCCCCGCCACTGCTTGATAACCGGCCTTGATTTGTTTACGTCCCAATACATTAGCGGTTCAGGAAAGGACACCGACAGAATGAATGCCAGACATAAAAATACTGGGGTTGATTTGCTTGTCTAAGCCCTTCAAGGTGGTGTCCCAGCATGGACGCAGGCCAACTGTATTACAGTAGATTATCTGCACATGTAGCAGTTGTATACATGGTAATTTAGGGTTTTGAGACATTTTAGGCCCGAAAATCGCAATGCGACAGGACTTTTTCCCGGTAACTATTGTTGTTAGAATGCATATCATCCTTGGTTGAGAAATATATGATGAAAGGTTTTCCCAACCGTCAACATCCATACAGTATTTACATTATTTACATTTGACGGATATTTGTCCTCATCTTGTTTGTTGTTAACACAATGTTTCGGCTGATACACCCTCCAGCCTTCATCAGGTGTCTTGAAGAAATTTCGAATCTGGGTTCTCATTCCTAAGGTATTTTTTCGATGTTTTTATTATTCAGGTCACTGCTTGGAATCGAACTCTTAACAACTACGCTACTAACCCCAAGATTCCGAGTTCGATTCCAAGCAGTGACCCGAATAATAATAATAATAACAACAACAACAACAACAACATCGAAAAATACCTTAAGAATGAGAACCCAGGTTCGAAATTTCCCCAAGGCACTTGATGAAGGCTGGAGGGTATGTCAGCCGAAACGTTGTGTTAACAAGAAACAAGATGAGGACAAATATCCGTCAAATGTAAATAATTCCTCATCTCTCAAATAAAGAACTGTCAACATCTATATTGTCTTTTATTCGGACACAGTGTATCGAAGACTATGTTATCCAGTGTGTCCTATATTTGAGATACATGATGTGATATGAGGAAAGTTTGACTGCTATTTTCAGCTGATAGAATGACCACATAACTTTTTAGTTGGTTCAAACTAGTAGTGAAAGGAGTTAATACGAGATGAAAAATAATCATGGAAGGCGATTGTTCTTATCATTTTATCACGAATATTGAGCTATCCCAGTGTGCGGTGGCTAAAAAGACATAACTGACATTTCGGAGTGAATCCTTTATCAGCAAATAGTAGGATTTTAATTAACATGATACAAGTTGAAGTGAATAATTAACAATTATCTCCATTATTAATTCCCATACTTCACAGAGGGAGCAAACCCGATGTTATTTTCGGAGCGGTTACTGTTCAGCCCTTAACCTTTGATCGAGCAAAACCTATGACCAAAGAGGTTCCAGCCTTGACCATCGCATTTGTTTACTCAATGAGTCCTTCCGTTTGTTTTTGTTGTTGTTTTTTATGACGAAAGGATGTGATCTGAGGGAGATTATCGTGCTATATCTAGCATGTCGAACGACCGCGTTGAGACATCTCTTGCAGGTTTGGTCATAATAGCAGCAGTACCGGTAATAGAAGCAATAATGGATCTTGAAAGTGTTTAGTTACAAAAATTATTTTTTTTAATCTGTACGTCAAACGGTAAAGATCCGCAATAATACAAAGATAAACAAATAAATAAATAAATACTAGCTTAAAAGTAACTATAGTAACTAACGACTGTCACCTGCAAACTACTTCGGTAAACACCAATCTATTATTTATTATTATTATTATTACTACTACTACTACGACGACGACGACGACGAAAATCAACAGCTCATAAAACAGTAATAATCAAATTATATGACCTTTGACATTCAGTCACACACACTGACATAAAGACACGTGTTTTTCGTGGTTGAGTGGGGAGCTATTTTATTCTCCCCTTCTTTTTTAGAACAGGAATATATGATACATAAGAACTACAACTCGCAACTCGAAGTTTTTTAATTAACTCAAATGAGTTCCTGCGAACTAAATTCACACAACTCGACTGGCTTTGATTTTTTTTTTATCGTAATCATTTTACCTGATTACATCATTAATGCCATCGAGGAGACATGATCGCTGAACCTGCAGTATGTAGTAACCAAATCTTTCTCAAGTTACACCGTATCGTCTTTCAAAAATAAATTTTATCTGTTAATAAAAACCATATCGGATACACTATGCTTGAAAAAATATCGAAGATTGTTTCGGGTGGATGCTCCTAATCAATGGACTTACCTAATCAGGACCAAATTAAGGCTTAAACACGAGCAACGAAACCTAATGTAATACGATAGAAAAAGCAAGCAAATCACAGCCTACTATATTCTTGACCTAAAAATCAGACTCAAAAATGAAAATAAGCAATTTTGCTTGATAGGTAGTGTTTCCTTATAAACACAGTTATTGATTATAAGCAACCGATTGATTTAGTTCAACATATTGCTGGTAACTATTCAATTAAACCGCTTTCATGCCAGAAAAATATAACAATATCAGTCAGAACGAGATATGAACTAAAGAATCAGGAGGGTCGAAAGTTTGCTATTGTAAACAATTTGGTAAACGGAACCGTTTGGGACAATCTGGTTCCTGAGAAGTATCCAAATCTAGAGACACAAACATGATATACGTAGGAGCCACTGGAAGCGCAGCTATGTGGTCATTCGACCTACTAAAAACAACAGCCAAATCTCACTTGTATCACACCCTACAGATAATGTATTCTTAAGTGCACGCTGCAGTTGAATAAAAAGATGAGGTCACGATAGGAACATATTTGATGATAAATCTGCTCAGTTCGAGCTGACCTGAAGCAAAATAACATGAGCAACTATATATATATATATATAATCAGGTAAACAATTGTGTTTACAAACTAGATTTTTTTAAACATACTCGATATGAGTTTTATATTGGTAAAGACGGGGAGAGAGATTAGCGTAACTTGGGGCACACTCACTGTACATGTATACATAGACGATATGCAAACATGAACGAAACTAAAGCTCCACTGATGTTTTCCACACTACTTTAAATTACTACTACAAACTACTGGGTTGAGTTAAAATGGGGCTACAAATCAACATTATTGATCGGCTGGGTAGACGGACTACATATAACGCAATCAACTGTTTCCAACATCGCACTGAGTAAGTTGCGAATAAAAAAAATTAAAAGATTTATTGAGCTTGAACTAGGATAAATAATGGGGAGAGATAAATCGAATGCAGACGGGTGTGTAGCTCAAACTAATACACAAAAATTACAAAACTACACGCGGAGGAAAATAAATACTTTACTTAAGCAACCAACTGATAGTCTAAAGTACAAGCGCATTGAAAGAGTGTACAATGGTGGCTTCCCAGATTGACAACGCAATTATTAGGTCTCTTTCACTATCGTCCTTATAACATTCTGTTAGATAAACTCTGCTGCGCTATTATTGCATTACAGAAAGCCATAGATACTATATATATATATATATATATATATATACAGAAGTAGTACTCATACAAAACGAGAAAAATGAGTAGCAACGGGGTGAAATAAGCTTATACCCAAATGCATGTATTGAGTACTATTTTTCAGTATGTGTGTGTGTATATATATATATATATATATGCATGTGTTTAGTGCTGACTGTCGAAAAAAAGGAGTACTCAACTACCATTATATATTTATTTTGGTCAAGTCGGTGTCTTACTACTCTGAGTTTCGCCTCTAGGTGCACCAGGTGCAAGTTACGACTCCATGCGCATATATGTACGCGTGCATACACCTATATATAAATATATATATATATTAAATGTATAATATATACTGCTCTACATCTTCGAGTGTGCTTCTTTCGGATTTGTTTTCTACAAACGATATATATATATATATATATATATATTATGGTTGTGTTTTGACTCCTACGCATGTGTGCATTAAAGGTGTACAATTAATTAAGACACCATAAGTGCAAAAGATAGGATAAATAAGTCCACCACTACTAAACGATCTCGTTTCCTTCCCTTTTAATAAATTAATGATGCGACGGTTCCAATCCGGTCCCTTTTCATGTCTATCCTGCGCTGAATTGAATAACGGCATTAATGAAAATGTAATTAAGTGAAATCTCATACGGCATGCTATTTTAGTTAGTCTTACAGTTGCAGTGTCTAGTTGGCAACTAACATTAGACTACAATATGTTGCCGTAGTATAAGACAGAATAGACGTTGCGAAAGTATACAGAACACAAAAACATGCACACAAAATCACGGACTTAACGGGAGCACAATACAGAGAAGATACTATACTTATGTGTATGTATATATGTATATATATATATATATATATATATATATATATATATATATATATATATATATACTACATACGATGGGTTCTATTCGACTCCGATACGCACACGTTGTTAGCGACATAAACGGTGAAAGAGATAGAGAGAGAGAATGCATGTAGTGTATGTCGAGTCACACCCTTCCACATCACAAACACTACTGTGTGTTGTGCTTAGTTGCAGTTGCTGGAATGCATGCTGTTTTATCGAGTATGGATTTAGTAACACACTCAACTATGTGACCAACGAACTAGATTATCGGCGAACAAGCAGCAGTCGTTGCCAACCCGACTAAACTGAACTGGACACAAAATCAGGGACTCTCTGTTTCTTTCAGAAACCATTGCAATTATTTTCGACTCTTTACGAAACATATTGAATCTAATTCTACTTAAAATCTTTCAAAGAAACGTTGAAAATAAGTTTAGAATAGCAATATAACGCATAACCCAAACAAGATAGTGTAGTTTGGATTTCTTTTCTTTTTTTCTCTCTCGTTATTTATATTTCTGCTGCTTCTATTTTGGTATTTTTACTCATTAAAACAGTGACTATTGGTGCTTAATTGTGTCCTTACTATGCTGTATGTATGTACATGTGAAAATGTGTATGCGTGCACACAAGTGATCCTTAAGAAATAATAAAATATTAAAAGAGGGAAGGGTGGTAGATGTTCCCCCCCCCCCGAGACGAGTGCGTGCTGCCGAATATGGCCGAAGGAATGGAAGGTGCGATGTCCAGAAATGAACTACAGCAGGTGTATGAATCTGCGTGCATATGTAGCATACCACCAACAAACATGAGACATCATCGAGAATCCAGATACATCAACAATATACTGTCACCCCAAACCCAATTCTTGATAAGTAATTCGAGCGACTGAATCATTTGGTTATCATTAAAACACCAGAACTGTACTTTGTGTATGTATGTATGTATGTATATATATATATATATATATATATAGTCTTAACGAATTGGTTATAGAGAGAGGAAGAGAGAGAGAAAGAAAGGTGGGTATATATGATAAATAGGTAAATGTAAACAGATCAGTTTTACAAAACTGAAAGAAAAACAAAAGCCTTAGTCTTAAGTTGGATTCTAAAGTCTGCAGGACGGAGAGAGAGAGAGAGAGAGAAGGAAATATAATGGAAACATGCAGAAAGAATAGTAAGTAAATAAAATAATGACAAGAACTAAAAGAATACGTAGAAAGGGGATAGAAAGAAAATAGGTAAAGAGAAAATAGTATAATGACAAGAAATAAAAGAATATGTGAAAATGAGATAGAAAGAAAATAGATTCATAAGAGAGGAGGGATAGAAAGAGAGGGGAGTGAAAGGGAAAGAGTATTAGTTATGAGAGAGTGTGTGCCTGCGTATGTGCGTTTGTAAAAGAGGGAAGTAGAGCGAGTAAGAGTAGCAAGCAAAATATGGCGGATGGAGAGAAAAGAACAAAGGATGAAATAGCAAGTAGGTCATAGCAATGTTTGTGGATAGAAAAGTAAAGGGATTCCCAAAATTGTGGACACCATTCATTAGCCTCTTGTTTCTTTTCCTTTTATATCCACCACCTCCGGAGCCCTATAGTGGAGAAAACATGTTAGACTACATGGAGAGGGGTGAGGTTTCATTTACGACCTACCGTAGTCGTGTGTTAGTGGCAGGTTAAGAGAGCTTCTCTGGTGATCGTAGCACGAAGCGGATGCCAACTCCACGACAGCTAAATATACAAACAAAAACAAGGCCTTCAGTTCTATTTTGGAAGAAGTGACTACCGACTGGAATGAACATCCAACCGTTTCCTCTGTCTTTACTAAGTCCGTTTATCAGCAGATGGAGATCCTAACAAGAGAGACGGGCTTACAGATAGAAAAGGTTTCGAGACAAACGTATACACACAGTCGGGCATAGTAGCTCCATAAGTGCTACTATAGAGCTATCGCCCACCATGAACAGCTCTAAATAAAAATAGTCAGGGTCCGGTGGCAGATAAGTATACAAACAAACATGCATATACACACGTAGTAAAAACATATGGGGGTGTGTGGAAATTTAGTTTTTCTCTCGATAGCAAAAAAAAAACAAAAATGCAGACTTACCATTCGGATTGTTGTAGTTAAAGCAAACGAGGTGAATACAAGCAGACGGAAGGAAGAGGAGAATAGAAAGACAGAGCTAGAAACATATAGACGGAGAGAGAGAAGGGGAAATAGTGAGGGAGAAATAACAGATAGAAGCAGATTTAGTAAGAGGAGAGGTGAAGAAAAGGCGATAGAATTAGACAGAGTGAGAGAAAAGAGGAATGAAATCTCACTTGAAGCAAGTGTAGAAGAGGAGGATGAACACTAGGAGAGAGGATAAAAAGGGGGCGGAGGAATAAGAGATAGATAGATAGAGTAAACAGACGAAGATAGTGACAGCAGTGGCGTAATCTAGGCTGATTGAAAGAAACAGGAAGAGTAGAGAAGAGAGGGTTGTAGTGAGAGGAATGCGTGTAGCGAAGGTAGCAATAAATGTAGTGACAAGTATAAGGGCAAATGTAGGAGGATCAGAGGTATGAGTCGAGCAAGAGACAGAGACGGAAGTAGTTGGATTTCTGCGTGCTGAGTGAAACAGCTTTAAATGATTCTATTAATATAAAAAAAACACTTTTGATCGTAGTATTAGTGCACCCCCTAGTTAGTTTATAACAATAGTACTTGTATTTCATCTACTAAAAGAACGAAAGTTTATAGAATCGCAGTATGGTACAAGAGGCATTATCTGAATTCTGAAAAAATAAAAGCCATTTGATTTAAAGTTATTAAAAATAGAGTAAAAGTAAGGAAAATACGAAGCAACGATTAAGCTATGAATCTGATTTGGGAATGTATCGACATGGAAGCGATCCGCACAAGAAATAAACAGCCAAGAACTATTGATCATGCAGGTAAATGAATTTCAACAAGTGAAGGAACATCAAGCTTTTAGGTGGATTCTTATATTCATCATCGCCACCGTTAGTAACCAAAAATATATTTCAAAACTGCTTCAAAATAGGTTACTTAGAATCTGGCGACAGTGTCCAAACAAAAATAATGTAATAAACTTTTAAAATGTTCTTCTAAACAGTAAAATACTCGGTGTTTGTTTTTTTTGTTATATGTTAATCCAAATGAAAAGTATTCGGTTGAAAAGCTAGTTATTTGATATATTACATCAAACAAGCCAAAATATTTTCAGGGATTATAGTATAGGCCTAAATAAAACTATATGTAACGAAGCGAAAATCCTGAACTTGCGTTTGCTAAATACAAATTAAAAAGTAAACTGAAGTTTTTTTCTTAAATTACATCTAGTTATGTTAAACTTTTTTTTTTCAAACGAATGCTTGGTTTCGACCGACGAATTCATCTTCGCCCTCAATGCTTCAGCTGAGATTCCGACTGGGCCTTGTGCTTTCCCGTTTCTCATGTTGAGGACTGCTTTCTGTATTTTCTCCTCGTGTTGGAATCTGTTCCGGAACGTAATGACAGTTTTGCTGTACACGTGTGAAATGGTGAGTTGTAAAGCTCTCCTTCGACAAGCTCCAAACGTTTGTGGATAGTTGTCTCCGGAACACCCTTCAGGTGAGATGGCAAGATAAACAAAATCTTGTGGAAACAGGCGATCCAGCAACCTATCGAAAACCCAGATCAAGGAGTAATGGGATTGGCTGGGACACATCCTACAGTGACTCGTCTCCAACATTAAAAGGCAAGCCTCTTGAATTACACACCAAAGGAGGCGAAAACGTGGCTGACCAAAAACAACATGGGAAAGATTCACAGAAACTGAAGCACACTGGCTGGTGGCTACACATGGGAACATCTGCAATCCATTGCAAAAAAAAAAGATAGACAGATAGAGATTTCTTAGTAGCACTATATGTTCTACATGGAGTCGAAGGAATTAAGGTGTTGAACAAACTAATTTTCGTGGAAGGAAAAGTAGGAATTCAACTTCTGATTTAATTTTTTCTAAGGATATAAAAACACTATTTTAAAAACATTTCGTCCCCTTTATTTAAACTAAACTCGTATACACACTAAGATAGTTGCGACATTGATAGCCTCACCAAATTTAAATACTGTGTTGAGTAGCGAAAAGAATTGAAACTGTACCAGCTTGTACACAACACCTATCTTAGCCACCACCTAAGTTTTTTCATCTTACTGAATGACAAGATACCCGCAATATACCCAAACGTTTATACAAAGTAGTATGAAAGAGTGAAGTTACATTCGCGGTGCTTGGTTAAATGCGCACGCCAACATCGACCTGGTTACCTGCTTTTTTATTTTGGTCTGTTCCACCTGGTCAACTTGCATGTAGGCATAAATGAAACAAAGACAACTTATCAAAATTACTAAGCAATATTTCTTTAGTAAAATTATGTTGTTTTCCTTATTTATTTTAACTTTCAGTTTTGCAAAACTTTCAACGCATCGATCGAAAGTCGAGTTTGACCTCTTAGTATAGCAGGAGTGATTTCCCCTGTTTATATATATTTTTCTACGTGTATTAGTTTCACTCGACGCTTTTTACCTTAAATTTCTTCAACATATAACCCTAAATAGACTTGTGTTTGGAATTGATGAATTTAGAAATATCATTAATGTGTGTGAAATTAATTGTGAGATAAATCACAACGTTATATGCATGTCAGTGAAATTTTAAATTTAATTCTTCTCTATTCGAGCCCTATTGATGATGTGTATTTAAAAAATGAATACACTGAAAGAATTCACTTCATTTGAAAATATACTATACCCTCCAAGATAATCCTTAAACTGATTTGGCCATTTATTATTTTAAAAGTTGATGTTTGGTCCCAGGCTAGCTATTATCATCTCGTTTATTTAGACTGTATCTACATTAGCCAATGGGTTCTTCGTATTTATGACGGTAGTACGTGATCTGAGATAGGTGCAGAGCAATGAGCATTGCTGACTTGTGTAGCTCTATCGAACAACCAATGTCATATAAAGACGGTTCCCGTTAAGCGAGTCCGTCGTCTGTATCACCAAACCCTCACTGCCTCCCTTTAGCCAGGAAAAGCAAAGACTTTTCTTGTTTGGTGGGTGTGTGAAGAGGACTTACGACGGATAAGTTTGAAAGGACTCAAATAAACACTTTATTCTTTGGGCAAGTTCTCAACTTCTTCCAGATCCACTGGTTGAGGGAATTACTGCCCTTCTGTAAATTTGCTAAAAGGTAAGTAAGAATGGCCTGGGTGAATGGACCTGCACTCAACACGTGCTTTGGGTGCGGGAAATACAATGAGAAGAGGGCACTTGCGAGTGAACGGGCAGGATCGTTAGCCAATAAGACAAAATGCTCCGTAAATGGCGCAAGTTGAACTTTGCCTTTCATTCCTAAGATAAAGTACCAGTCGAGTACTAGAGTCAATATAATCGACTTGACCCATCCCCTCAAAAATTACTGGCCTTGAACCTTACAAGTTCAGGAGAATGCTGCGATATCACTTATACGCCAGGGAAACTGAGTTATCGGACTTAGGAGTCCTATGGCTCAAAAAATAATCCCTAATGGGCTCTTTGATTGGTTCGTGATTGCTGCCCCTTTCGTCGGATATCTCATTTCATGCTCATTATAGAGATATTTTGTTTTCCATTCTTTTATTTTTTTACAAATTCTCATGTTTTTGTCATTTGACTTTGTAATGCCCACTCATCTATTACCCTCATAGCAAATAAAAGAAACCGAGCCAACTTTGCCATTTGCCCTTTTGGGGTCAGTAAAATAAGCACCAGCTTAGTACCGGAGTTAATATAATCAACTTAACCCCTCCCCAAAAATTACTGGCTTTGTGCCAAAATTTGAAGCTATTCTTCTTCTTCTTCTTCTTATTATTATTATTATTATTATTATTATTATTATTATTATTGAGTGAGAGAGCAGTTCATGCCTTCAAAGTGACACTGGGGTAAAATATACGAAGCCCAATATACCCATCATGACTACCCGTCTGATAAGGGTACACCAGGCACATGCATCACAACCATATGTGCGCGACATGGTGATCTCATATCAAGATAAACAGCACATGACCTTGCAGGTGGGGCCCAGTTAGAATTTTCTTCAGGTTGAGTAGCCCATCCCACTCAAAAGGTCCCAGAATAAGGGTTGTTTAAGGATGTTGAAAGAACCACCCATGTTTCCAGAGGTGAATTATTCAAACCCCAAAGAATCCCTCTCAACACATGGCTATGATGCTCCCCCACTACTTCTGCTCATGATCAGAGATGCACATATCGTCAGCCACTGAGGGACATGCTCAACTGGTTACGGTCAAACAACTGACAAGCAAATCTGTGGTATTGAGCAGAATATTTGCTGTAGCCCATCTTTTTGTACCAAGACAAAACAATGTACATGATAACACTTCCAATCAGTTAAGATCAGAAGCCATGAGAGCCACTGCCTGATTATTATTATTATTATCATCATCATCATCATCATCATTATCAAGTGGTGAGGTGGCAGAAACGTTAGCACGTCAGGTGAAATACTTAGTGGTATTTCGTCGTCTTTACATTCTGAGTTCAACCTTGCCTTTCATCTTTTCAGGGTCAATAAATTAAGTACCAGTTGCATACTAGGGTCAATCTTATTGACCAACCCATTCCCCAAAAATTTCGTGCCTTGTGCCTAGAACAAAAAAGGCAAGCTGGCAGAATCACTAGCATGCTGGGCTTAGCGGGATTTCTTCCAACTTAACGTCCTGAGTTCAAATGTTGCTAAGGTCAACTTTGCATTTCATTTTTTCAGAGTCAATAAAATAGGTAAAATGGGGTCTATATAATCGATTTGTCCTCTCCTGAAATTTCTGCTTTGTTCCAAAATTTGAAATCCTTAAAATCAAAATCAATTCGATGACTGGCATCCGTGCTAGTGGGGTGCAAAGAGCACCATATGAGTGTGATCATTGACAGAGCGGCTATTCGAATGTGGTCGTTACCAGCGTCGCCTTACTGGCACTTATGCCTGTGCTAGTAGTGTGCCAAGAGCACCATCCAAGCGTGATCGTTGCCAGAGCAGCCAACTGGCTTCCATACCTGTGGCATGTAAAAGGGGGCCATTCGAGCGTGATCGTTACCAACATCGCTTCACTGGCACCTGTGCCGGTGGCATGTGTAAAAAGATTCAAGTGAGGTCATTGCCAGTACCGCCTGACTGGACCCCATGCCGGTGGCACGTAAAAAGCACCCACTACACTCTCGGAGTGGTTGGCGTTAGGAAGGTCATCCAACTGTAGAAACTCTGCCAGATCAAGATTGGAGCCTGGTGCAGCCATCTGGTTCACCAGCCCTCAGTCAAAATCGTCCAACCCATGCTAGCATGGAAAGCGGACGTTAAATGATGATGATTGGGTGAGAGAGCAGTGCATGCTATCAAAGTGACACTGGGGTAAAATATTATTATTATTATTATATTATTATTATTATTATTATATAAAGGTGGCGACCTGGCAGAAACGTTAGCATGTCGGACGAAATGCTTAGCAGTATTTCGTCTGCCGTTACATTGTGAGTTCAAATTCCACCGAGGTCGACTTTGCCTTTCATCCTTTCAGGATCGATAAATTAAGTACCGGTTACGCACTGGGGTCGATGTAATCAACTTAATCTGTTTGTCTGTCCTTGTTTGTCCCCTCTGTGCTTAGCCCCTTGTGGGTAGTAAAGAAATAAGTATTTCACTTGTCGCTATGTTCTGAGTTCAAATTCCACCAAGGTCAACTTTTCCTTTCATCCTTTCAAAATATGTACCAATTGAACACTAGGGTCGATGTAATTGATTCATCCCCTCCCCAAAAATTGCTGCCCTTGTGGCAAAATCTGAAACCACCACCACCACCACCACCATCACCATCACCATCATCATCATCATTATCATCATCATCATCATTATTATTATTATTATTTATTATTATTATTATTATTATTATTATTATTATTATATTATTAAGGTGGTGAGCTGGCAGAATCATTAGCATGCCAGACAAAATACTTGCCAGTATTTCATCCATCTTTACGTTCTGAGTTCAAATTCCACTGAGGTTGACTTTGCTTTTTATCCTTTCAAGGTTGATGAAGTAAGTGCCAGTCAAACACTGGAATTGATGTAATCAACCAGTCCCCACCCCCAGAACTTCAGGCCTTGTGCATATAGTACAAAGGATTGATAATGATGATGATGAGGAGGACTACCACTGAGACAGAAATCTACATTCTAAGTTCAAATCCCATCCCAGCAAACTTTACGTTTCATCCTTCAGAGTCAATAAAATAGGTATCAAGCTAGTACTAGGCACTAGTACCAGACTAGTATTATATATATATATATATATATATATATATATATACCCAGCCCTATTCCCCATGTTTTTTAGGAGTGGGTAGCCACAACAAGACTCCCACCAGACATTCTATTCATTTCCCAGCTCAAAGAGGCAAGCCCCATTCTATGCTGGATCAAGACATAGAACACAACCCCCAATATCAGCAGCGGGGCCCAACAGCAAATGCTTGTTTGCCCCTGCCGTATCATGCTGGTTCCATACCCCTTTGAGCAACATCACTCATGTGCCCACAAACAATCTCCAAGCTTTCCTATCATTTATAAATTCTCTTGCCTCTTTCATTCCAAAGCTTTCTTCACTCCATCACACCAACCAAAGCCTTCAAACATCTCATCTCAAACACATCTAGTCGCCTCTACCAGACTAGCACCCTCTGAATAAATCTTGGCATTCTATATAGCGTTAGTGGTAAGCAAGAGCAACAATGTTCTCTGAGAAACTGGGCATCAACAAAAATAAACTCACTGGACTGTTCCAAAGGACTTTTGAACCTGGTACCCCTGGATAAATTTCAGATGGTGGTGAGGGAGGATATTAATGGTTCAAGATAAATTCTACAGGCATAGAAGTTCCATCAGCTAGGCCTGTCCAGGATACCTACTGGTGTCCAAGCATTGCTGTCTTACGGAGTTATGAGAAACACCTGCAGTGTTTATCTGCCAGGTGGCTTCAGCAAAAGAGGTCGTGTTGGGCCAGATTGAAAGGGCTGAAAACAAAGACCTTTTTCTTTGGCTAAACCCTCATCTACATTTTCAAACTTCTCTTGAAAAGGAAAGTGAGGGTAGAGAGGGAATTGTTGCTTTAACACAGTCGGTAAAAGGTGGATGAGTGTTGAGAATGATCTGTGTGAACAGGCCTGTTCTGAGTGTGCACCAATGGATGGAAGAAGAATAACAGGGAAAGAGAACTTGACTTAGTGATCAAGGTGGTTTTGTGGGATTTCCATGAGTAGGAGGTTTCCCCTTTTGGAGAATCATTCTTTATTTGGAATTTATTGTTTCTTTGTAACTGTTATCCTCCATTTTACATAGTCTTTTTATATAAGCCCCGTGCCATTAGCAATGTTTTTGTTAGCCCATCATCATTAATAAAAAAAAAACATCATCATCAAGGCAACAAGCAGAAAGAATCTGTTTCATTCCTGACAAAATGCTGTTAACCATTTTGTCCATCTTTACATTCTGAGTTCAAAAGTCACCAATGTCAACTTTGCCTTTCATCTGTTCAGGATTGATAAACTAAGCACTAGTTGAGTTCTAGGGAGCAATTCACTAACTTGCTCCCCAAAAATTTCAGGCCTTGTGCCTATAGTAGGAAGGATCGTCGTTGTCGTTATCATCATCATCATGTTTTATGCCAGTTTTACCATAGCAGTAAAGGTTGGATGTATCTATATAACATTTGGTATAATCATAAACAGGGCAAATTTTAACCATTTCTCCACAGACTGAAAAAATGATGAACAACCTTAATTGATTTTCAAACCTTATTGAGTTCTCATCAGAGGCGTCTACATCATTCTGACAGTCTCCAGTCTATAGTATCTCCCATTCATCATGTTCCTTTATTATGTGGCACATACAGCAAGAAAACCAATGAATTTTGCTGTTGCCTATGTTCTAGGAGGCTTTTTGTTCATTTGTTTGTCTGTTTTTTATTGAAATGATTGGATATTCTTCCATTCACCAACCACCTTACAACATTGATTTGGTGCATTTTATTGCATCATATTTGCTACAGATGTTCTCTGCAACAAGAACAAAGACTCTTCTCTACTCCAATCCAGTTTTTTTTTTTAATTACTACCAGTAGCATGCTAGGTAACGTAGCTACTGGTGGGATTTGGGTATAGAAGCAGTCTGCCTTGGGTGACAACATTATGGGGACTGGCACTTTTGGGTTTGCTGTATAAGACTGTATAGGGGTGGTGGGAGGAGTAAACTCAAGGGCAGCTCCAGGCAACATACACTCTAAGTCATGCCACCGATTACTGTTGTTCGAGACTAGCTGCCTGCAATGTGGCTTGTGGAGTCAATATTTCCTCTGATCATTCTTGAAATGTTCACAGAAAAGAATAAGGTCAAAGTAGCTTCTACAAATTTTGGGGCTTTTTTTTTTCTTTGTCATTAGCATGTCTGGGTGCTTAAGAAGCTCACAATGTAACCACTGCACAGAACCTCTCCTACTATAGTCCTGTGCCGACCAATGTCATCTGAGTAAATTTGATAGATGGAAATTGTGTGGAAACCCATTGTATATCATCATCATTTCGAGCATTGAATGACAATATGAGTCTTCGAAGACAGTTGCTCCCATAAGTATCAAAATAAAATTTGGAATTTATGGAGGGTCAAAGTTGGGAGCAAAAACAGGACAGTGGATATATATATATATATATATATATATACATTATTTACATTGGACGGATATGTGTCCTCATCTTGTTTGTTGTTGCCACAACGTTTCAGCTGATTTACTCTCCAGCTTCATCAGGTGTCCTGGTAGAATTTTGGACCTTAGGAATGAGAATGTAAAGAATTCCTCATCTCTAAAATACAAAACAGTAATAAATATATATAAATATATATATATATATATATATCATCATCATCATCGTTTAGCGTCCGCTTTCCATGCTAGCATGGGTTGGACGGTTCAACTGGGGTCTGGGGAGCCCGAAGGCTGCACCAGGCCAGTCAGATCTGGCAGTGTTTCTACAGCTGGATGCCCTTCCTAATGCCAACCACTCCGAGAGTGTAGTGGGTGATTTTATGTGCCACCGACACAGGTGCCAGACGAGGCTGGCGAACGGCCACAATTGGATGGTGTTTGTTACATGCCCACAGCACGGAGGCCAGTCGATGCGGTACTGGCTACAGCCACGTTTGGATGGTTTTCTTATGTGCCACCGGCACTGGTACCACAAAGATACAAATTCCATTGATGTTCATCTATTTTGATTTGGTTTGATTTGATTTTTTATATATATATATATATATATATAAATATATATATATATATATACATATATATATATATATGTGTATATATATACAATAGTAACAATCTCTTTTTGGCTCGCAATGTACAAAGCAAACTTGCTAGTGACAGTGCTACAATAAAGTGCACACCTTGTAGGAAGGATATGAACAATATGAAGCCATACTAGCCATGCTAAAATAAAATATGACGAGCATATGTATACATATATAGTAACATCTAGGAAAGGTTGTAACAAAACACAAGAGAACACTGACAACAAAAAGGCCTATAATTTATTTCATAATTCAGATAAGGAAGTGAAAATATCCTATCTATTGCTGCATCTTTAGTGTCTTCATCTACACAATGTCTCAACCAATTTAATATCCAATTATCAGGAGTCCTATTCTTGGGTATATACATTGTCCCTGTTCACTTTTGAAGAGTAAAGGTGTCATTTCACTGTTCTTTGTATATCTCAACCAAGCTGCAAGTATTGAATCTCTGGAGTTATGGCTTGAAACTGAACTTGAAATTCTTGGCTCAGTAACCACAATGGTAATAAGTTCCTTTGGTAGGTAAATGCCTGCCCAATCTCCCCACATTATGAACAGCTTATAGAAATCATCATCATCATCATTTAACATCTGTTTTCCATGCTGGTATGGGTTACATGATTTGACAAGGAGCTGGCCAGCCAGAGAACCACAGGCACGACTTTTACAGCTGGATGCCCTTCCTAATGCCAACCACTTCGTGCGTTTCCTGTGACACCAGCACAGTACTTTGTATGTGAAACCAGCAAGGGTGCTGTTTACATGACACTAACAGATGTGCTTTTTACATGGCACCAGTATGGGTGCTTTTTACATGGCACTAGCATGGGTGCTTTTCATGTGGCACCAGCATGGGTGCTTTTCATGTGGAACCAGCATGGGTGCTTTTTATGTGGCACCAGCATGGTGCTTCTTACATGGCACCAGCATGGGTGCTTTTTACATGGCATCAGCACAGTACTTTGTATGTGGCACCAGCATGGTGCTTTTTATGTGGTACTAGCATGGGTGCTTTTTACATGGCACCAGCATGGGTGCTTTTCATGTGGCACCAGCATGGGTGCTTTTCATGTGGCACCAGCATGGGTGCTTTTCACATGGCACCAGTATGGGTGCTTTTTATGTGGCACCAGCATGGGTGTTTTTTATGTGGCACCAGCATGGGTGCTATTTATATGGTGCTTTTTACATGACACCAGCACATGTCAATATAATTATTAGTGAAGTGATAAAATGGGTTGAACTCTGGATGAAATACCTTTCAATACTTACTTCCGTTGTTCCAGACTTTAAATTGCAAGCCTACTAGAGCCAACTTCACCTTTCACCTTTTCAGAGGCAATAAAAATATTACTGAATATATATACAGAAAGCAATTCACATAGTTGTGGCCTGCTGCTAATGTCACAAATCATTATTATGAATTTATGAAGGACTTTAAAGCAGCTGAAACAGTCAAGTGCTAAAACTCTTCCCCTATATCAGTGTGAATTTCTATTCTACTCCCACCCTCCATAATTTATGGCTTAATCAAAGGACAACATCTATAACAATTTTTAGAGGGTCTGTGAGACTTTTAGAGCAAAACAGGAATAAAGAAACCATAACTCAAAAGATATTACTGAAGCAAGTAGTAGTGACATAGCTAGAGAGTGTGCCATCCAGGGTGGCACTTTAGTTTGCTCTAACTGCCGGGTGCCCAAGCCTAAATTGGTTTATACAGCTGACACAAAATTGTAGCCTCCATAAAAGTACTGCCTGAGGCAGCCCATCCTCTGTACCACTGGAAAGCAGTATTTCAAGTTCCTGATACATTATGGGGGTGTGTACAAACTAATACCAGTCATCAACTAATGGGGTGGTGATAAACACAAAGACATATACATACATGTATATATACATTCCGAACCACAATACCCTGTATGCAACTAGCTACAGATAAATAACGAAATGTATTATAATCACACTAAGTGTAACTAAGTTTATTAAGCGAAGTGCCTTTTTAAAAATCACCTGATGAGACACATCTACACCAAATAATGCACCACAACCGTTTGTACAACATCTCATCAGCAAAGGACCAATGCAAGTTTCATCTACTGTAGCCTCAAGCTGACCAAAGCCTTATGAGTGGATTTAGTAGATGGAAACTGAAAGAAGCCCATCATATATATATATAATATATATGTGTGTGTGTATGTATATATATATATGTATGTATTTATGTGTGTCTTTGTATCTATGTTTGTGCCCCCACCATTGCTTGACAATTGATGTTGGTGTGTTTATGTCTCCCGTAACCTAGTAGTTTAGTAAAAGAAACTGATAGAATAAGTGTTAGGCTTACGATGGGTCAAAACAATCATAGTGATTAATAAGGAATTTCATGAATTCCATTTTCTCTTTCTTTCATTTGTTATATACTCAACGGACATGAAAGAATCCCTGAAGTAAATCCAGTGACACTTATATCCACACTGTTGATGACATCAGGTAGCCACAGACAGTGAACATCCTTTAAATAGCATATTACCAGGTGAGTACTCAAATTTAAAATAATTACTTTACCCTGGGTACATCCATAGCTTAAGATGTACCCAGTGTAAGCAGGTGCAGCAACATCATCATCATCGTCATCATCGTTTAGCGTCCGTTTTCCATGCTAGCATGGGTTGGACGGTTCTACTGGGGTCTGTGAAGCCAGAAGGCTTCATCAGGCCCAGTCAAATCTGGCAGTGTTTCTACGGCTGGATGCCCTTCCTAATGCCAACCACTCCGTGAGTGTAGTGGGTGCTTTTTACGTGCCACCCGCACAGGTGCCAGACAGAGCTGGCAAACAGCCACGAATGGATGGTGCTTTTTATGTGCCACCGGCACAAAGGCCAGGCGGTGCTGGCAACGGTCGCGAAACGGAAGGATCTCTTACATGCCACCGGCACTGGTAACACATCTGCAATTTCCATTGATCGATTTCGATTCTGATCCTCACTTGCCTCAACGGGTCTTCACAAGTAGAGTTTCGACATGCCACCGGCACTGGTAACACATCTGCAATTTCCATTGATCGATTTTGATTCTGATCCTCACTTGCCACAACAGGTCTTCACAAGTAGAGTTTTGTGTCCCAAGAAGGGAAGGTATGCATCAAAGGAAAATTAACCGAGATGATAGCTTCTGTGTATGGCAGATGCATCACTCCAGGGGAAGAAAACGAGGTAATTTCCTCTGGAAGCCATCTGTTCACGATACCAGAGGGCACACACTCTCCTACCCTGATGTAATCTCCAGGGATACAGGCATCCAGCAACAGGACCTCCGTAATGCTATGATGGACCGTGAAGTCTGGTGTAACAGTAAATTCCATTGTCTCAACCATAGTCGAACAATGATGATAATGAGGGGGAGAAACTAGAAGTAGTTGATAGTTTCCGCTACCTGGGTGACCAAGTTAGTAGTGGAGGTGGATGCTCAGAGAGTGTCACCACTAGAATACAAATAGCCTGGGCAAAGTTTAGAAAGCTTCTACCCCTACTGGTGACAAAGGGTTCCTCACTCAGAGCGAAAGGTAGATTGTACGACGCATGTGTGCGAACTGCTGTGATTCATGGTAGTGAAACATGGGCTGTGACTGCAGATGACATGCGTAGGTTTGAAAGAAATGAAGCTAGCATGATCCACCGGATGTGTAATGTCAGTGTGCACACACGACAGAGTGTAAGTGCCCTGAGAGAAATGCTGGACATAAGAAACATTGGATGTGGTGTGCAAGAGAGACGTCTGCGCTGGTATGGTCATGTACTATGGATGGATGAGGAGAGATGTGTGAAGAAGTGCCACTCCCAAACAGTTGACGGTATCTGGGGGAGAGGTAGACCCAAGAAGACATGGGATGAGGTGGTCAAGCAGGACCTTCGAACGCTGGGCCTCACAAAGGCAATGAGGAAAGACCAAGATCTCTGGAGGTATGCTGTGACTGCAAAGACCCAACAAATAACGTGAGTTCATGGCTGTTTCCTGCACCGGTTTTACATAGCAGCCCCAGCCCATCCAAAGTACCTTGGATTGCAGAACAACGTGCTGTACTTACCTTGGATCGTAGGGTGACCTGCGAACATGCACCATCTGAACATGGCCGATGCCAGCGCTGCCTTGACTGGTTTCCGTGCTGGTGGCACGTACACACATAGATATATGTGGCTGTGTAGTAAGAAGCTTGCTTCCCAACCACATGGTTCCAGGTTCAGTCCCACTATGTGGCATCTTGGGCAAATGTCTTCTACTATTGCCTCAGGACAACCAAAGCCTTGTGAGTTGATTTGGTTGACGGAAACTGAAAGAAGCTCATCATATATATATATATATATTGATGATGATATATATATATATATATATGTATATGTATATGTATATATGTATGTATGTGTTTGTTTGTCCCCACCACCACCACCACCACCATCGCTTGACAACCAATAGAATAAGTACTTGGCTTACAAAGAATAAGTCCTGGGGTAGATTTATTCGACTAAAGGTGGTGCTCCAGCATGGCCGCAGTCAGATGACTGAAACAAGTAAAAGAATATATATATATACACACAATGGGCTTCTTTCAGTTCCCATCTATCAAATCCACTCACAAAACTTTGGTCAGCCTAAGGTCATCGTAGATGACACTTGCCCAAGGTATCACACAATGGGACTGAACCTGCAACCATGTGGTTGGGAAGCAAGCTTCTTACTGCACAGCCATGCCTGCATCTATATAATACATACAATAGAAATAAAAACAAAATTGCATATTCACAAGTAACGTTTTTTTTTAAAAACATTAACACACACATTTAAATAAATTAATGTTGATATGCTGAGTCAACTAACAATCACTCAATCAGTTAAGATTTAATTCCTTTTTAGATTAATTTTTTGCCTTGATGAAATATTCAATTCACTATATTCAAATTACATCTTTAATTATTTGTAATTTGAATTGAATTGAATATAGAAACAATTGTAGGTTGCACGAATTTGATATTATGCTAATAAATTGATGTCTATCTGTCGATCTCTCCATTTTCTTCTTATATATACTCTTTTGTATTGTAGAGAAGCTAACATCTTTGTAGTATTTCACTGTTATACAGGATATAACCGGGGAACGGGGAACTTGGATGCTAACATCCCTTCAAGAGGTATCTATATCCTCACAATAACAAGTATATATATATATATATATATAGCAGCAAAAATTACTTTTTTCCCACTAGGCCACTGGTGGCAAATAATTTTCTGCTAAATTTTTTGCCACCCTATATTGATTAATATATATATATATATTATATATATATATATATATATATATTATATATATATTGGCTTTAGGAAGAGAATTCAATGGTGGAAACCAAGCCAAAAACATACCTTAGAACCTGGGATGTAACCCCTGACTTAGCCAGTATCTGTCAAGCCAGCCAACCCATGCCAACATGGAAAACATATATTAAATGATGATGATGATGAGGATGATATATGTGTGTGTGTGTGTGTGTGCAATTGAGACGACTGCGCTGGTATGGTCATGTGTTGCAAATGAATGAAGACAGCTGTGTGAAAAAGTGTCACATCCTAGCAGTTGAGGGAACCTGTGGAAGAGATAGACTCAGGAAAACCTAGGGTGAGGTGGTGAAGCACGACCTTCGAACATTGGGCCTTACTGAGGCAATGAGTAGTGACCGAGACCTTTGGAGATATGCTGTGCTTGAGAAGACCCGACAAGCCAAGTAAGACCATAGCCCATGGCCTATGCCAGTTGGTGTAACTAGCCCACTTATGAATACCCCTCATTCATTGGACACTTATGCCAGTGGAACGTTAAAAGCACATCTGAACGTGGGGTGTAACCAGCCCACTTATGAGTACCCCTCATTCATCGGACAATGAACTTTGCTTGTGAAGACCTATTGAGGCATGTGTAAACAAATCAAAATTACTGACGTGGCTGATGACAGTACTGCCTGATTGGCACTCGTGCCAGTTGAACATTAAAAGCACATCCGAGTGTGATTGTTGCCAGGGCCAAGGATTGGCTCCCATGCTGGTGACATGTGAAAGCACCATTTGAGTGTGATCATTGCCAGCATTGCCTTATCGGCACATGAAAAACAACATTCGAGTGTGGTCGTTGCCAGTGCTGCCAGACTAGCTCTCATGTAGGTAGCACGTAAAAAGCACCAACTGATCATGGTCATTGCCAGCCTCCTCTAGCCCTTGTGCCAGTGGCACGTAAAAAGCACCCACTTCACTCTTGGAATGGTTGGTGTTAGGAAGGGCATCGAGCTGTAGAAACGTTGCCAGATCAGATTGGAGCCTGGTGCAGCCTCCTGGCTCACCAGTCCTCAGTCAAACCGTCCAACCCATGCCAGCATGGAAAGCGGATGTTAAACAATGATGATGATGATGATGATATATAATTGAAATTTACAGAAAAACAAAAGATGAAGACAGGTGTATAAACAACAAGCAGGTGTATTAGTTTGACGCTCAGAAAAGTGAGAAACTCTTTTACGTTTCAAGCCTACGCTCTTCAACAGAAAGGAACCATATATATAAATATGTATGTATGTATGTGTGTGTGTGTGTGTATATATATATACATATATATATATATATATATATATATATATAAAACAACAGGCTTCCATGCAGTTTCTGTCTACCAAATTAACTCACAAAACATTCGTTGGTCCAGGGGTATAATAGAAAACACTTGCCCAAGGTGTCATGCAGTGGGACTGAACCTAAAACCACAGGGGTTACAATGTGTGCTTCTTAACCACACACCCATGCCTGTACTTATAGCATACTAATTTGATTTCTCAAACTTTTACTGGTATTAGTTTGTTTAGCAACCATGGAAATTCCTATTGACATTGTGCTATGACCAGCATAGTTGTCTTACAATGACATTTTAATGTCTTGTTGCTGTTAAATTGGCATATTGTGATTGTAACAGAAATTATATTCCACAACACATAAAAACAGGACAGGCTCACACACACACACACACACAGACAAGAACAAGCACGCACACACACAGAGGCACAGACAAGAACAAGCACGTACACACAGACAGAGGAACAAGCACACACGCAAATACAACCCACTAGCTTTCTTCTCCTCCCATTTTGTCAACAAAAAAACCCAAAACAATTCACCACCTTGGGCTGAAAAGTTAGTGGGTGGGGGGCGCTGAGAAACCTCCCTAATGGCTATTGAGACACACCAGCATGCTTGCAGCGTTGCCACAAGTGATGGTGAGGCTGATGTGCTGGAACAGCCAAGTGCCCTCATGAGCCTCACCGGTTACCTCTGCAAGGCGAGTTGCCAGTGAAGACAGGAATCCCACAGTAAATGGTCCAACCCAACCAAACGTCTCCAACACCACAGGATGGAAAATGTAGCTGGCCGACAGATTGTGGTATTTCAGGATTTTGTTCCACTCAGCCACAGAAGCTCTGGATCTCGCCCTGACCGCAGCATCCAGGATGCGAGAAGCAAAGGAGTTGTTAACTGTGACATCCCAGACAAAGCATCTACCTTGCAACCAGGGGCACAGGGTGAGGCCATCAGGTCTCTTCCCATCACATCTGGATCCAGATGGTTCCAAGATGAAGGGGATATTTGCCTGGGCCAAGCTCTTCTTGAGTATCAGTTTCAACTCTGTATGACACACGAAGCAACCAGCATTCATGCGGAAAGAAAGGCCATGGAGGCCTGTGGAGTCAAGGAGCCTGTCACAATGACATATCAAACTCGTGCATACGTCAGCTCCCAATCTGAGGGCAATGGAGACACGAAGTTCGTCCAAGCTGAGCAGGCCACCAACATTAGCCACAGGGATGGCATCAATCCAGTCACCTGAGTATCTGGCGCTAGCAGACAGTAAGCAGCACCTTGAAAACTGGTCCAACTGGATAAAGAGGGAGTCGTAGGTGGCCTTCGAAATTATGTTGTCCCAAGCTCTCTGACTCTGACAGTCCACCTTTTCAGGAGCAGATAAGCCCAATTCCCTTCAGTGTTAGAGAGCTTCATCCAACTCCCTGTTGGAACTGGTACATTTTGGAGAGGAGAGGATGTTGCTCACCAGGGAGAAGCAGGCGTAGGTGGAGGAAAGGAAACAGGGGAGAGAGACGGACGAACATCGTTTGGGCAATGCAACTGTGAAGGCAACAAAAATATACAATGGCATGATCGCACACATGAGCATGAAGTGGTCAAGCATTTAAAAAGATTAAGATATGCTTTGTAACTGTGTATATATTTCGTGGATTTATTGTTCCATTACATAAAATTGCTTCAGTTGCTGTAATTTGCAGCGATCGAACAGTGCACGACATTTTCCTTCATTTATTTCAAATCATTATGGTGAAAGCATTATTGATATCATGTATTTGCGAGAGTGAATGGAAAGTTAAAGACAAAGTTTCCGTAACTCCAGTTTGAATGAATAAATTATTTTATCTCTAAAAAAAATATTTAAAAAAAAAGGAAAGAAAAAGAAAACAGTAAAAAGAGAATTATATTATTAATGATTCACATATTTCAGTTCGAAAATTATTTATTCCACGATGGAGCCTCTATTATGGTCGTTTGACCTGCTAGGAATCGTAACCAAAAATCTATAGTAAACACAAAAATGTGTTACAAAAAGAAAAAAAACGAAAAGATAGAAAGAAAATTATAAGCAATCCGATATGATCATAATTTCCTACTTTAAACAAGAATAACACAAAAAAGTATGAATTCAACCAAAAAATATCCTCAATGACAAATAATCCGGCCTCAGTAGAGGGTGAATGAAGAGAAAGACCTCTTACATATCCTCAAAAAACAAAAATGAGTACCAGTTAAAGTTTGAGAAAATCAAAAGCGACACGGGATTTTCAAGGGTCGATATCCTGGGAAGAATGAGGGGTGTCTAGTGGAGGTAGATATAGTGTGAATGAGAAAATGTCGGGTGGGCTTGGATCGAAATGGTAGAACCAGGCAGCTTCGATAAGCAGAGATCACAAGGGACAGCACGTGAATGGATCCGGGCTGGAGTATGTGTTAGCAAGCGACTTCATATGGATTAGTCAAATTCCTTTTCTTTGGATGCAGTCGAGGATGTCCATATAGTAGAAGCGCCGTCCTAAACGTGGGAACAATATTCCATTGTACGTTTCACACAAGCGAATTAATGGGATGTGAACTATTTTCCAGGCCCTAATGAGGAAGACCAGTCTTTAGGATGCAGTGATTGCTGTTGAAGACAGGAGATAGCAAGAGAGACCGTCAGTAATTGAGATCTGGTATTACTAGGGACTTTTGAAGGTTTTTAGATGCGTGTCAACTACAACTGATGTATTTTGTTTTATACCTTATAAGTATCAATATAAGACAGTAAAGAAAAACAGTGAAAAGGTGATTTTTTTCTTCTGTCTTCAGCTGTTACTTTTAAAAATCTTAATAGTTAATTCATTCCTAATAGCGTATTTTATTTTTCATGGAACAGGTTTTGCGTCGCAAATTGAGGGTTAGTTTCTCCTATAAGGGCAGATAACTAAAGACAAACAAAGTTTAGAATCCCAGGAGAGGACAGCAATACTCCGAAAATTTCGATTAAATATTTAATATGTGTTATTATATTTCTTATAATTTAAAATAAAGTATTTGTATGTCTTTTAAAGAAATGTTTCAATTGAAATATAAAAAAAAAATGTGTTATTTCATATATTGATATTGGACACTTCCCATCATGCATCACACACGGGACCGCCATTTTTATTTTGCACGTTGATGTTTTGTGTCGACTAACAACGACCAAACGCCATAGAAAGGGAAAAGGTAGGAATCGTTAAAGGATGGCTGCCATGGATAAATTAGACATGAGTCTCGACGATATCATTAAATTAGATAAGAAGAAAGGCGGCAGTGGTGGAGCAGGTGGAATTAAACGTGGCGGAGTCCGCGGTGGACGCGTTACCCGATCACGGGGCGCACTCGGCGGCCGCGGTCGGCCAAGTCGTGGAGGTAGCTTTGGATTCAATTTCAGAAGCCGGGGAGGAGGCATTCAAAGACGAAGAAGTTCGAACAGACCGGCGCCTTATATGCGAGTAAGAAACCATTTCCTTTTTAATTTATATTAACTATTTTCAAAGCTATTCAGATTTTTAAAATGCTTTAAATGGTTTTTTGATACGTGTGTACTGGCTCTTACTTTTTTAAACACGGCGCTCAACTGTTACTTGTATGATCACACCTTGATGTATATTCACCCCAATTGATCGGTGATGCTTTTTTTTTCAAGTGTATATACAATTGCAGTACAATTAAGCGATAAATAACAGCCAAGATGTAATAGATATAAAACTGTTTTGACCCATTATGTGGTTTAAGGCTTTTCTTTCCCTACATGTAACGGATCTATTTGTTAACCGGGTACATTCAACGATAATATGGAAAGTTAGGTCTCTTTTTCTAAGTGCAAAATCATATTATCTTGTACCATCTATTTGTCTCTAGTGGGATGGTGTCTCAGTTTAATTTATACCAGGTTCCATTTTATTGACTCAGTTTTACGAATCACCTACTTTTTAAATGAATATTTAATCATTATTATTTTTGTAATTTGTTTCTTAATCATTGAACTAGTTTGTTTCTGCTATTTTCATCTTAATTCCTTCTTATAGATATTTCGCCTTGAGCGGTTTAAATAATAAAATCTAGAGCGACTAGGTGTAGCTTGACACAAGGTTTCCTATCTTTTAAATAGATCCCTTTGTTTCCCATGTAAATCTTCTTTATCTTCTGCATAACATTCATCTTATGGTGGCTGGTTTTAACTGCATTTAATTCACTTCCTTTAATATTTCTCGATTTTCTGAAGATTCATCCCAACCATAATCATATGTAATTCTAAACAGAAAAAAATCTCGTTGAAAATCCCACCTCTTCTTTTTTTTTTTTTTTTCGGCATCAAAAACCATTATATAAGAAACCAACTATTGATCCGTATATATTTTCCTCATTTACAATGGATGATCCAAAAATAGCCGATCTCTTCAGGATTTGAACTCCGTAACAAACACCAAAATGACAGCTTCAACGGCCTCTCCATGATATTAGTTCATGCTGATGGTGACATAAGCGTTTTAGTTTGTCTTTGACTTACTTTTTTAAATTTACAAAGATCAGAGCTAATTTGTTCCGTAGTACATAAAGAACAAGTTTGTCCCAAACTTTAAGATAGAGATAACAGCTAAATAGGAAGAGGATTTGTAAAGAAAAATCGATGTGGCATGGCGGGAAGTGTTTGCCGGATGCTGTTACCAGAGCGTCGAATATTATTTATTGATAGATTATAAAGAACACACAGCTGTTTGGTAGTTACATCTAAAATACCTTTAAAATAATTATTATGGATGAGGGACGAACTAAAGAAAGGCTTTACTAATTAATTTATGCTTATTCATGTCTTTAATTACTATCAGTTGTCTGAAAATATTCAAGATGTTTATTTCTAATGTAATCTTGTGAGGTTAGTCTTACACGTGTAATCAAATTGGCCAAGTTAGAATTTCAAGGCATCATCGTTTATCCTATGGTTGTTTGTCTTGGAAAAAAACTGGTTGGTAAACTGCACAGTTGTTCTACTTAGATGGCATGTTGGTTGTAAATTCATCTAGAAATTTTTTTCTTTTTAAAATAATGCAAATGGCTGTTTAAAAACAAATAATTGATCTAAGAGTAATTAAAGTTAGCCTAAAATAAAAGATGCATTTTCATTCACGTGGTTTGTTTATTAAAAATGAGTGGACAGTTTATGTATATTTATGTAGGACTTCAGCTAATATGTATGTGATATCTGCATATATTTCATAATAAATGATGTGTTAGCATTTTAAATGACACAAATGAAACTTCCTTGTTGGCATTGATAGAAATTTTAACTTGATTGTTATGACTAATTTAAATCAATCGAAAGGAGTATACAGCTAATAAAGTATTCCTGGATCTAATTAAAAAATTTTACCCAAGGCCAGCAGTTTTTTAGGAGAAGGTGGTTAGTCGATTCCAGTGCATGTACTTTATTGACCCTGAAAAGATGAAAGGCAAAGTGAGCCTCAGTATAGTTTGAACTCATAACATAATTAGAAGAAATGCCAGTAAGCATTTTGTCCCGTGTGCTAAGAACTTTGCCAGCTCATTACCCTTTTCTTGAATCTAATAATCCTTTCTACCTTAGACGCAAGTCCTGGGTTTTGTGGGGCAGTCGATCACATCGACCCCAGTGTTTCACTGGTTCTTAATTTATTGACCCTGAAAGGATGAACAGCAAAGTCAACCTCAGTGGAATTTGAACTTTGAACGTAAAGACAGGCAAAATACCACTAAGCATTTTACTCAGCATGCTAACAATTCTGCCAGCTCACTGCCTTAATTTCTTGGATCTAATAATGATGTTTAAAAGTTTGGACTACTTTTTAAAAAGCGGGTGGAGACAATGTCAGCTGTATTGGTGGTGTTTCTCAGAAAGTTTTGTAATATTATTAAGCAAAAGAACTGCCAAGTGGAAGTATGTCATGAAAAAGAAATTCCGATTTAATTAACTTGTTTGGGAATCCTTTTAAATATTGCATAGAAGGTAGCTTTCATATGTGTATGTCTTCTTATGTGGAGGTGCAATGGTCCAGTGTTTGGTGCAGCAGACTCGCGGTTTCGATTCCCAGACCGGGTGTTGTGAGAGTTTATTGAGCAAAAATACCTAAAGCTCCACGTGGCTCCGGTAGGGGGTTGTAGCGAACCCTGCTGTACTCTTTCACCACAACTTTCTCTCACTCTTCTTCCTGTTTCTGTTGTACCTGTATTTCAAAGGGCCAGCCTTGTCATGCTGAATCGCCCCCAAGAACTACGTTATGAGTACGTGTCTGTGGAGTGCTCAGCCACTTGCACATGAATTTCACAAGCTGGCTGTTCCATTGATTTGGTCAACTGGAACCCTCGTCATAACCAACGGAGTGCCACAACAACAATGGCTTCCAATATATGTGTACATGTTTTCCCTGTAAGAATAGTATCGTGCTTTTACCCTCCTTAGACTTCCCTGTTATTTAATTTAAACCTCTTTGATAGCAACTTGTCAGATACTGCCCTTGATTCTATGATACAAGCTTCATGTTAATATGCATTCCAAATACCAGCTTAATGATGAGTATTATGTGGAAAAATTCAGGCAGTGTTTCAATACAAAAGGGTTAAGCCATTAGTTGATTAAGTTTCATGCTTTTTACTGACACTTCTAAAGATGAAAGCAGGAGAAACCATTCTTACCTATTGTGTTAGAGTTGTTTCATATTCACTATGTTATCCAAACTGACTAAAAAGAATGAACTTTACACATCATCTAATTATAATTGGCCTTCTTCAGGCCATGTGGCTCTCACACCACTTAGCATTGTAGCACTTGGAAGACCAAGTGTATTTTTGTGCTATGTGGAACTGTGAATAATGGAAACCTTAGTCCCAAGATATTAATACAAATATTTAATATTTAAGACGTGTTAGGAAGCGTATCCAGCCGTAGAAACCATGCCAAAGCAGGCACTGGAGCATGATGCAGTCCTTGGACCTGTAGGATCCTGTCAAACCATCCAGCTCATGCTAACATAGTTTTTAAATGATGGTGATATACATAACAGCCAACACTATGTAATAGACAGGTGTTAGATGGATTAGCCAGATGACTAGTTTCCATCGTGTGTAAGGATTTCATCTGCAACTGAGTGCTCTCTTTAACTCTCCTTGGAAACACTGCTTATTAAATCTATTATTGCTAATGGCTTAAGTAAATCAAACTGATTTTCATATATGATACTTTCTTGGCAGCTAGTTTCATTGCTAAATTACTGGTGTATTCGGTGTTTTGCTTCCATGCTGTGCTGTAATACAGAATATATCTACAGATTTTTGTTTTTATATACACGTACTTGGCATCAGGAAGGACATCTAGCCAAAGAAACCATGCTCGATCTGACTAGAGTCTGGTGCAGTCCCTCAGCTTACCAGTCCTGGTCAAACTGTCCAACCCATGCCAGCATGGACAATGGATACTAAATGATGATAATGATGAACTGTGGACAGAAAAAGAAGCATTACCTGAACAAGTTTGAATCCTTTTTTGTGATATCATCGGCAACTGGCTATTTGCTCTCTTTCATTGTGCACTAATTGCGAGTTTCTAAGCAGTATCTCCACTGACAGTTGATTACTGATGAAGTCACCAGCACATGATTGAAACTAGACCAGTTGACCTCTCTTTTCCTGTCCACAAAGACATTGCGTATAATGACTGGGTGTTTATAGTTTGGGCCAAAATCTATTGATATATCCTCTAGTATAGTTGCATTGAAACTAAACAATTAATGTTAATGATTAATAGAACTGTCAAGAATGCATTATATATGCAAATTGGTCTATCCATTTTACTGAAGCCCTTAGATCTATCATCTTCTCCTTACAAAGATACTTTGTATAAAGACTGTTTACACCTGTCTGTTACCATTTTGATAAAAAATCTATAGTACTGATCGTCTACACCACCCATCCACCCCATTTCATAGCATAGTTTGTTCCCTCCCCATCCCTGGGTTCATATAGTCTTGCAAACTGCATGACAGCCTTGCTGGTACTGAGGGTACAAAAGAAAAAAAACAAAAAAAGCATGCAGTATGTGCAGTAAAGTGGTTGGCATCAGAGAAAAGTATCCGACCATGGAAATTATGTCCAAGCAGATACTGGAACAAGATGCAGTCTTTGGATTCATCAGATCCTGCCTCACCGTCCAACACATGCCAGCACGAAACACAGGTGTTAAATAATGATGATGATCTATAATGCAGTACAGTAAGTATATGAGTCAGTGGTGTGTGTGTATGTGTACATATTTATGTACAGGGATGGAATGATTCTAAGTTGATATTGTTCTTCCTACATTACAAAAAACTGAGTTGTGCCTAGTCAAATGGAGAAATTTTTATTTATAGTTAAACTGGTATTTGTATTTGTTGACAATAACCAAAGAGCAAAGTGTTTGGTTTGTTGCTTAGAATCAATACTTAAGAGAGAGAGCACAAGTTTACTTTTGTGATTAATTACATTTTAGATTCCATTAGACAGAATCTATTAATAAAGAATTACTAGTGGGAAAAGAATTTGACTGTATAATTAAAAGTAGTGTTATGATTCAGACTTTTGAAGTCTGAAAATTCAATTTAAATAATAAATTGATGATAAATAATATCACTGACGCTTACCCTCTTGATAGGTTATTACTTTAATTTTTTTTAGTTAGCACATATTGTCATTTTGGTAAAGTTTCTTTTTTTCTTTTTTATTATGACTTTCAAGTTTTTGGAAAAAATGTGGGCCTTGAATTTGCTAGTAAGATATTCAGCTCTGCTGTTTTGAGGTTAAGATATAAGCTCAGGAACTAAGTCCAATCTTCACAGTTATTTCTGCCATTTGCTCTCATTTTTTAAGTTACAGTGTTCATTTCTACATTCATCATCACCATTTAACATCTGTTTTCCATACTGGCATGGATTGGGTGGCTCAACAGGAGTGGACTGTACCCAGCTGCAATGTCTGCTTTGGCATTGATTCTACAGTTGGATGCCCCTTCTAGTGTCAATCACTTTACAGAATGTACAAAGTGCCTATAAAGGCTGGCACCAGTGAGGTGACCAGGTAACTTGCAAGACGAAATCATGCAGATGAGGAGAGGTGTGGTATTGAGGGAAGGGGCTCTGTGCCTGGAGATAAGAGGTTAATGTAATGATAGGATAGAAAGAGAGATGGTAAAAATATGTAAGAGCATACTCTCGAGTTAGAGGAAGGTGAATATAACTGGTTCATAGGGGTGGGCAGGGTTAGGGTTCACTTTAAATTCTTTGTGCATAATTCTATCATGAGCCAGTCTATTGTCTAAATTGATTGTCATGCCGAATGCATTGTTGGTAAATTTGTCATTTTTATTTGCATAGTAAATTTATTGTTTTTCATTAACAATGGAATAGAAATTTGAAGATGGAAAAAATTCCATCCTGCAATCTTGAATCTTTGAGAAATTTTGGAGAAGGAACACTGAAGGAATAAAATAATAAATAATAATTGAAAAATATAAAATATAGTGCTGCAAGAATTCAATGGGTAATCAATGAATAGCAAAAGCATGACCTACTGAATTAAGAGGCATTGCTCCATTATTTGTCGTTTTAGAATATTTCTTCTTTCCTCCAATTTATAATTTTGTTATCTTTAAACTGTGTTCCATTTTGTGGCTCAGTTTTTAGAAATAACTTTGTTTATTCCTGCATCAATGAAGTAAATTTGATATTTCTCTCTCTCTCTCTCTCTTCAAATTGCCTTTTCATTGTTAATGAAATCCAGCATATTTACTACGTGAATACAAACTCTGTTTACTAAAGTGCAGTATTTGGTGACATTCACAGACATTAAATGCACCCCAATCTCAGCAGCACATTGTCAGGAAGAAAAGATTTTAGTACATTAAAGTTTGTGTGGAAGGCCCAACTTAGCATGATAGGACCCAGGGTGGTTTTCTGGAGGATAATATTGCATCTTACATGCCATCAAATAAGGTATTTACTCTGTGGATAAACTGCTTGATGAATTTATTAATGTATTGACATTTACCATCAATGAATTGGCTTGCAGTTATCTTGTAGTGGAATTACAGGTGGTGTTTACCATGGTGAATTTAAGTGAGAAAATATATCGAAAGATTTGTTGGTGTGTGATGCTGAAGTAGATATCATCATCATCATCCATTTTTCCATGATTGCATGGATCAGACGGAATTGTTGAGACAGGTTTCCTATGCCTGTATGACCTTCCTGTTGCCAACCCTTATCTGTACCTGTTTCCTAGCAAGTTAATATTTCCTATGACCAGATCAGTTTTTCATGGAAGTCTGAATATAAACAACATCACTTGTATGATGGTGACTGACAACCATTGCATAAGACATGGCTCCACACACACACACACATGTTCGATGGGTTTCTTTCATTTTTGTCTACCAAATCCATTCACAAGACTTTGATTGGCTTAAGCTTGTTGTAGAAGATACTTAACCCAAGGTGCCATGCTGTGGGACTGAACCCAAGACCATGTGGTTTAGAAGCTTCTTAACCACACTAATGAACTTTTAAAAATCTAGTTTAATTGTAGAAACATTGCGTTTATGAAAAGAAATTCATTTAATTGTTGTTAATTAAGTATACATTAACTTTAGAAAGTTATGTGTATCAGATTTAAGTTTAAAGTCAAATCTGATGGACATTTAAAGAAAAAATAAATCGAAGAAAAATATTTGAAATTTGGCAAGAAAGAAATGTACTTTTATATATGATTTTCATATTTTGCACCTGGGTTGAAAAATTCATCATCTTTTACAGGGAGGCAGATCAAATCCCTGGTTCAACAATACTAGATTGGTGAGAAAAACTAGTTTTTTTAGTCATTTCATTTGATTTTGTTTCCTTGTTTGTGATGTCTTTGGTTTCTGTGGCATTGTTCTTTGAGGCTGTTATTTATCCCCTCAATTCACAACCAATGCTTAGGTCTATGTTTCATGAGCTCATAGAAACAGTTGACATTTCTTAATGTTTTCATTCTTTGACAGTTTTTTTTTTCTTTTATCTTTTACTTGTTTCAGTCATTAGACTGCAGCCATGTTAGGGCACCACCTCGAAGACTTATAGTCGAACAAATTGATCCCTGGACTTATTTTTTTAAGCCTAGTACTCGGTCTCTTTTGCCGAACTGTTAAGTTACGGGGACATAAACACACCAACAATGGTTATCAAGTGGTGGTGGGAGAAAACACAGACATACACACACACATATACATGTACATATATGGTGGGTTTCTTTCAGTCTACAAAATCCACTCACAAGGTTTTGGTTGACCTGAGGCTAGAGAAGACTTGTCCAAGGTGCCATGTGGTTGAGAAACAAACTTCTTACCATACAGCTACGCCTGTGCTTTCATTCTGTATATGAAATTGTTAACGTGTATTACGCACTGGGAGAAATGTTTTATCTAATATTTTATCATCCATCTGAAATTTAGATTTGTTTGCTTTTTAAGTAGTTCAAGTCGATGTTGACTAAAATGATTATGTATGAGACTGTTTTTACATTGTTTAACATCCACTTTTCCATGCTTTACATGGATCAGACAGAATTTGTTGAAGCAGATTTTTCTACAGCCACACACCCTTCCTATTTCCAAGCTAGTTGATGTTTCCCCATCGCTAGAGGGGTTTTATTTTATGGAAAACTGGAAGTAGACAACATCATTTGTATGATGATGATCATCATCATTTGCAACCATCATATGATGTCAAGACAAGGTGACACAAATATGCACATACACACTCATAAGGTTTCTTTCATTTTTCTGCCTACCATATCCACTTACATGGCTTTGGTCATCCCTGGGCTGTAGCAGAAGACACTTGCCTAAGGTGCCGCACTGTGGAACTGAACCCAAGACTACATGGTTGGGAAGCAAACTTCTAATAAATTTTTTAAAATCTAAAACCCATAATGGCTAAATGTATTTATAGAAACATTTCCTATATGAAAAGAAATTCACTTAAGAAAGGCACATAAGAACACACACACATACATGTACATATATACTATGAAAAAGTTAGGCGGTCTGAGAGGTGGATATGTTTATTTAGCCATTTGTTATTCTTAGGATTCTTCATCATGTAATGATAATTTCAGTGTATAATTATTTTATGTCCTTGCCGTGGCCGATGCCAGTATGGCCTGACTGGTACCCATGTTGGTGGCATGTAAAAAGCACCATTTGAGTGTGGTCAATGCCACTGCTGCCTGACCAGTCCCATGCTGGTGGCACATAAAAAGCACCATTTGAGCATGGTCATTGCCACTGCTGCCTGGCTCCTGTGCTGGTGGCATGTAAAAACACCATTCAAGCATGGTTGTTGCTAGTGCCGCCTGACTGGCTCCCGTACCGGTGGCACTTAAAAGCACTATTCAAGTGTGGTCAACACCAGTACCACCTGACTAGCCTGCGTGCCGGTGGAATGTAAAAAGCACCCACTACACTCTGAGTGGTTGGCGTTAGGAAGGGCATCCAGCTGTAGAAACTTTGCCAGATCAGATTGGAGCCTGATGCAGCCTTCTGGCTTGTCAAACTGTCCAACCCATCCCAGCATGGAAAGCGAATGTTAAAAGACGATGATGATGTGCCTGCACAAATATGCATTGTACAATATAGTTGTACATTTACAAATCAATGCACTAATGCTTCATTGCATATTAGTGCAGACATGTGAAATAACTTATACACTGAAATTATTATTACATGAAGAAGGCTGCGAAACGGCTGTAATCCTAAGTATAACAAGTAGTTATATAATTGTATTCACCTTTCATACCTTCTGACGTTTTATGGTTTATATATTCCTCATGAATTCATTTCATCAATTGGATCTCCTGGATTTCAGCTGCATAAAACGCTGTGCTATACTCCTCTGTGTTGGATTACTGTGTGGTATGATAGCCGGATCCTCTGGAGGAGCTTTCTGTGATAGCCACATGGTTCTATGAATCCATATATTGCAAATTTATACACGCGCGCGTGTGCATACACACATAGTGGCTTTCTTTCAGCTTCCGCCTACCAAATCCATTCACAAGCCTTTGCTTAAAGTGCTGCACAGTGGGATTGAACCTGAGACCACAAGCTTGTGAAATAAACTTCTTAAGCACACTGCTACACCTGTGCCTGTATTTTATCTATGAAAATATTGACTTGTCTCATTGAGTATCTGTTTACTTATAATATTGTTTTTGTGTTTAATTTTCTTTTTTCTTTTAATTTGTTTCTGTTTTCTAATTCGTATCACACAAATATCTGTTTATTTTATTTTTATTTCCCTTTTCAGCCAAAAGAGCTTCCTGATGTGTGGCAACATGATCTCTTTGATGGTGGTACTGCTGGACCCATAAAACGTATGATTGGTGGCAGAATAAGCACAGCGGGGCAGGGCAAATTGCTAATTTCCAACTTAGACTTTGGAGTTAATGATTCAGATATTCAGGTACATTTGTGTTAGCTTTACTCTGTAATTCTTCACTTTATATCTTGCATTGGTTTTATTTAGAATGGAGATCCAGCTGTAAAAAAATAATAATTTGAGACTAAGAATTCATAATGGAGATATTACAAGCTTCATCGAGTATATTCTAGCATAGAAAAATTGATATATGGAAGAAACAAAAAATGACTTTATACGTATTTGTATTTATTTTCTCTATATATAAAGAAAAGTGACCAAGACTTCTGGCAATTTGCTATGCTTGAGAAGACACATTGAGTTAAGTGAAATCATGGTTGTGATCAGTGCCAGTGATATGTAAAAGATACCCAGTACACTCTGTAGAGTCAGTGGTTGGCTTTAGGAAGGGCATCCAGGTGTAGAAACCATGCCAAAACAATTGGAGCCTGGTGCAGCTCTCCAGCTTATTAGCTCTAGTCACTATCTAACCCATGCCAGCATGGAAAACAAGCATTAAATAATGATGATATATGGCTTGTTCTCACTCTTTATCATTGTGTATACCTAAAACATGAGAGTACAAAAGAGATTGTTATATGTGTGAGATGATTGAAGACATTAGTAACTTACTACATTAGGCTAATGAATAGTCAATAATATTCAAAAATATACTGAAAGCATTAAAACATGCAGGAGTCGGAGTTAGTAAAATTGTACCGACTCTGACTCACAATGTCTTTATTCTTTAATATAAACCAGTTATAACATATAGGCCTACTCCAAGTACAAGCGTATGCATATGCTTTATGAGAAATGTAGACCACAATCACTTAATTACATAAAGAGGGGTCGGAGTCAAAGTTTTTTGTTCTAACTCCACAGCCCTGGTTGTAATAATATCAGCTTTGTGCAGCCTATCAAAACTCAAACCATGGACCCCTTTGATTCTTATTTTACTCTGGTAATTTAATTTTTAAATATTATTAGGAATTGTATAAAAAATATTGTTAAAACATTTTGTGTATTGTAGAAATATAATCTATTTATTGCACATAACTTTTAGCAAAATCTTATTTGGGATCTCCAAGGGTCATAATGGACCCTGGCTGAGCACCACTGATTTAAAGCATATGCATTCATATCATCAAGTCTACAAAATACATTTAATACTTTCAACTCTCAAATTACAGCAGCTTTATAATACAGTGTGTGAGAGGTATTTGAGGACCTATTTGCTAATTCAATAAGGCAATGCCAATCTAGCAAAAACCAAGTGTATTTTAATAAAACTTTGCACATAAAATTATTGTATGAATCCATCTTCAGCTTCAGTGCAGGCCCTAAATGGTCCTTATTCATTTCAGACATCACCTGGACAGTGGCTGACTTCATTGAAGCTATGGTATTGTGGGGATGTTGATTAATTTTTCTTTCAACAATGCTCCAAGCATAATAGTCCATGGAATTTAAATCTGGCGAGTTTGGAGATCACAAGTTTGGTATTAGATGATTTAAAAGATTGTCTAATATATATTCTTGGGTTATGGGAGCTTTGTTGGAAAGTGCTGAGTTGTGTTGAAATGCTTATGGTCTTCCGCTGCATACTTCATCCATCCAGAGCTCAGCAAAACATTGTTGAGCAACCATTTGGCACAGATCTAACAAGTTTCCCTGTCTTAGAAAACAGGAAATGGCCTCTCCTTGTGTGCTAGTTCGGATGGTCTACTCTAACAGCTGAAGTTCTTTGGCAGTGGCCCTCCTTGATTTTCTAGGATCGTTATTAATAATGTTTTGAATCCATTGAATGAATTGCAGTGTCCTTACAGTGTTTAAACATTTAGTATGGTTCTTTTTTTTCTCTTGGACACAGTTGAAACATCCCCACCAGAGATTTCCAACTCCCTCCAAACCTTGTGTACAAAAGATTTTGCAACATTTAGAAAGTTGGCAATTTCTAAATCACTGTTCCACTCTTATGGCAACAATGATTGCATGTCTTTTCATTTCTTGTGTTAGCATTTTGTCTGCAATGGGGGACTTGAATGAAATAAAAATCTCTTAATTGGTTTGAAGAAAGTGATATACTGATAACTGTCTTTAAAACATTAACTACTATGTCTTGTGTGTAGCTGGCAACATGTACCACTGATGGTACATGTTGCAGTTGGTGTATTAATTATCCATCATTCCCTCTATGTATGAGTATGTGTGTGTGTGTGTACACCATTCAGTTTCTTGTGTCTAAAAACCTACAGTCTCCATGTTTTATTTCTCAATATTCCCTCAACACATAGATTACTCCTTGCTTATATATCCCTCTTCTCTACCAAATAAGTTGATGACATTCAGTGTTGATTTATGGAACTCTTCCAAATATGTTAATTCCAGATTACCTCAGTGTTAGTATTGAATATAATCTCCCCAACCAAGAAAGCACTGCATTTTTTTTTTCTCTTCCATTACTGCTCAGATAAAATTGTAAAACAATATCTATCATTTTTTTTCATTTTCAGTTCTTACTGATTTTATTAACATTTAGTATAATCTTATTACCATCCATTATCCTCTTTGAATTTTCGAAGAAATACAAGTCAAATCTTTGTATAGGAATAATAATATAGCTATCACCTTTTCAGTATACATTTGGGTTGAAAATCTTGGATTTATTTCCTTACAGCCATTATTAAGATTATGTTCTTGTAAAATTTGATGTTTTGCATCTCAAAAGAGATTTTATTGTCGTCATTTAATGTCCGCTTTCCATGGTGGCAAAGGTTGGACGGTTTGACTGAGGACTGGCAAGCCAGTAGGCTGCACTAGGCTCCAATCTGATTTGGCATGGTTTCTGTGGCTGGATGCCCTTCCTAATGCCAACCACTCCGAGAGTCTAGTGGGTGCCTTTTACGTGTCACCAACATGGGAGCCAGTCAGGTGGCGCTGGCATCAACCACATTTGGATGGTGCTTTTTACATGCCACTGGCACGGGAGCCAGTCAGGCAGCACTGGCATCATTTATTGTGGAGAATTTCACTGTTTTCATCATTGCTCACATTTTTATCTTAAAATCATCTTTGGGTATACTCCAATCCAAATTGAAACTACTTTTGATATGTGGTGTTGTGCATGATCTAAGTTGATCAGTAAAAGGATGTCAGGTTATCAAGTATCCACTCCAAAAGCGCCTGAGTGGTGAAAGTGGACTTTTGGTTGGTTTTAGAAACTAGAATACAAACTTGACTTGCTTTATCACCTTAACTGAAGAGTACCGGTCATGCACCACGGCTAAGCCTTCACTTTTGTATTTTTGGTTTAGTGCCAATATGAAATCATGACTAAGATTGGTAATGACTAAGTAATTGCTATATTTAAAACAATTATATGAAATTTTGTTTGTGATTTAAAAAAAAAAAAAATAAAGTTTCTTTATGCATGTGAATAAAAATGATTTTTCTGTTGTAGGAATTATTTGCGGAATTTGGACCTCTAAAGAAAGCTGCCGTTCATTATGATCGTTCTGGTCGATCATTAGGTACTGCTGAAGTTATTTATGAAAGACGAACTGATGCTATCAAAGCTATGAAACAGTACAACAATGTCCCTTTGGATGGTATTATTATATTCTTTCTATATTTTCTTTTGTTTGGTAATAATCAGGACTGTGGAGTCAGAGTCGGTAAAACTATACTGACTCTGATTCCAACTCATAATGTCTTTATTCTTTAATATAAACCAGTTATAGCATACAGGCCTACTTGAAGTACAAGCGTATGCATATGCGTTATGAGACATGTTGACCACAATCACTTAATTACATAAAGAGGAGTCAGAGTTGGGGATACCAATAGTAGAGGAGTTGGAGTCAAGGTTTTTTGTTTCGACTCCACAGCCCTGGTAATAATATACTGGGATTCCAGATTTGATATATTGAGTTTAAATATTCTTAATACACTCCATGAAATTGTTTGTTGAACTAATTTCCTTTTCAAAACCTCGCATATTTGATAGCATTTCAGGATGATAAATTGCTATTATCCCCATCGGTATCAGACGATATTGAATGTAATGGAAACTGCACCAATAAATAGACAATTACTGTAATAATCATTGAAGCATGCAGATTATTTTTCTCTTAACTCTTAAAATCCCGTAGTAGTTTCTCTATAGAAATTGTTCAGTTCTGTTACAAATCGAGAGATTTTGGTGAAATAATTAATCCAGTTCAAACACCACAAGAACATAACTATTGCATCAATATGAAATGGCATTTGCTCATACAATACAGTGATTGCTGCTGAACATTGTATATGTAGTTTTTTTGGGTTTTTTTACATATCACTTTCACCTGTCCAGGGAGGCTGAATACAGATAAATTGTTGATTAAAAATACAAGTTTTCGTACATAATTTCAAAATACCAACTTCTTATTTTGGAGCTGAATTTGTGCTCCAGATAGTTTCTGTAACTTGGAAGCTGCACAGCTCCCATTGGAGAAGAAATAAATTTGAAATGCCTTCATCTCCTCCATTCAAAAATTTGTGAGGATCAACAAATTGGTGTTATTTATTTTTATTATAATTCTCTCTTCATAACCCCAATAAACCAACCAGTATGGAGAGACCTTACATTTATAATATATCAGTAAATATTTGGTTTTTTAATCTTTATCGTTTATTAACAAAAGCATCAATGCAATATCAACTCTATGATAACTTGATTCCTACATAGAATTCATAAATCTTAATATCACTTTAGCTGGTATGTATGTACATAGGGAACTGAAATGTCTTCTAATTATTTTTTCAAAGTCCAAACTCTTTCCCTGTCACTCAGCAAGTAAAGTGAAATCACAGCCATGGCCGATACCAGTGTCGCATAACCAGCTCATTTAGAAGTACCTTTGATTCGTTGGGCGATATGCTGCACTTGAGAAGACCTATCGAGTCAAGTAAAATCAAAATGGAAATTGTAGGTTGTGGTCGGTGCCAGTGCTGCATGACTGACTCCCCATGCTGGTGGCATGTAAAAAGCACCATCAGAATGTGGTCGATGCCAGTGCCCTCCAACTAGCTCTTGTGCTTCTAGCACGTAAAAATCTCCATCCAAATATGGTCAATGCCAGTACCACCTGACTGGCTCCCGTGCCAGTGACACATAAAAAAGCACCCACTACACTCTTGGAATGGTTGGTGTTAGGAAGGGCATCCAGATCAGATTGGAGCCTGGTGCGGCCTCCTGGCTTGCTAGTCCTCAGTCAAACCATCCAACCCATGCCAGCATGGAAAACTGATGTTAAATGATGATAATGGTAAATAAATAAATCATTAAATATCACTAAATTCTGAGCTCACTACTTGGATATTACAACCATCATCATCATTTAACATCCACTTTCCATGTTGGCATAGGTTGGATGGTTTGATTGAGGACTGGCAAGCCAGGAGGCTATACCAGGCTCCAATCTCATTTGGCATGGATACCCTTCCTAATGCCAACCACTCTGAGAGTGTAATGTGTGCTTTTTACATACCACCAGCATGGGAGCCAGTCAGGCAGCACTGGCATCGGCCACGACTACTATTTCACTTGACTCAACAAGTCTTCTTAAGCACAGCATATTGCCCAATGATTGAAAGGTTCTTTTAAACAGGCCAGTTATGTGACACTGGCATCATGTTAAAAAAAAATCCAGAGAAATTCACTTTAATAAAACATGAAAATAAACACACAAAGTGTAATCAGGAAGTTCTTTCTAAAATGAGACTAAACTTTGTTTCTTGCTCAGGAGTGTTTAGTTCTTATAATAATAATGAAATTATTGTATACAGTGCTCAGGTGCACCACAACTTGTCAGAAAGTGCATACAAAGTATATGCAGTAATGTACAAATGTCTGGAAAACGAACAATGTATGAGTCAGATACATGCTTGTGTGTGTATGGAGGGGAGGAAATCAGGTGTAGTGTTGGCGATTTTCAGAAAGCATGGAAGTTTTGAAGGATGCAGTGCTCCGACAACTAACAACTGATGCCGGCAGTTTGTTCCATGCTTCAGCAACTCTCAGCGTGAAAAAATGTTTCCTAAAGTCATGGGAGCTGTGCTGTTTTCTGACTTTGTAAATATGTCCACGGGTGTTAGACAGGTGGAGTTTGAAAAGGTGCTCAGAGTTATTGTTTGTAAGATGGTTGATAATTTTATGGGTGTCTGCCAAGTCAGCTGCCAGACGTCGGAGTTTCAATGTGTCCATGCCCAGGGAAGTAAGGCATTCAGAATATGGCAAATGTCTGATTGAGGGTATTTTGTGGTCCCCACAAGATCACTATTTGAACTGTGATTTTTGCGCAGTTTAGGATTTTGCAACATATGTGAATGCCTGAAGTACAAAAATTCAAAGAGCTAATTAAACTTAGTTCAGTGAGCTTTTCTGTTACCTTTTCCTGTCAGGCAAGTCACATGGTAGCCTCGCTAGTGCTGTGACACAAGAAAAGCACCTCACACACTGTAAAGTTGTTGCTGTTAAAAAGGACAGCCAACCAAAGAAACCATGGACAGCTGATATTAGAGCACAATGCAGTCCTGCAGCTCAAACTGTCCGACCCATGTCTAAATTACATTTATAACAAAACGTAGGTTTTGTTATAAATGTAACTTACACTTTTTTTTTAATGAAATAGTTTTTCATAAGAAGTTCACTTCACAACCTGATGTTTTCAGGTTTAGTTCTACTTGAGCAAGTGTCTTATTATAGACTAAGACTAACCAATGTCTTGTGAGTGAAATTGGTTGGAAGAAACTGAAAGCTAATTGTGTGTATGCATGCATGTCTATGAATTTCTGTCTTAAAGTTGGCACCACTTGTAAATCAGCGCTCTAACGTTGCAGAACTTAACAGTTCAGTGATTAGAGGACTATAAGTGTCAGTCTGTCTTGGTGTTGGTATGATTGACTAAAAAACCTTCAAGGTTTTGGCCTCAACCTACTGACTGACACAAAAGAATTACAATATTTTATAATAGTCAAATCACTTTACCAATTAATATTGCTACAGTAAGGGTCTAAGTAGGCAGATTAATTAAATTAAGTATTCATCAAACAATTTGCATTTCATATACCATTTGGAGTGTTCATATTTCGTGTGGGTTTTGGCACATGGTGTCTAGATTGGAAGTGGTTGTTGCATAGTTGGGGAATTTCAGAGAAGAACGAAAAGAATAGCCATTGGTGTTTATAAAGCAGAGATGGGGATTGAAACTGGGTACTGGAGCACACCAGAATTGACAGAACGAAAAACAGAAAGAACTATGTCATCAGCTGAATCAATAGTGCAGTCTAATAGGAACTCATTGATCTTTAAGAGATGAGAGATGGGCGTGCCAGACTTAGTCATCAATCTTTACTGGTGCTGAGGGCAACAGAATTGCTTTCACCAAATTTCTCTCTGATAAAAGCCCATTGGTGGGTGACAGAAGAATCTAACTTTGCAGAAATTGTATTGGTGGTCATGAAAGAGAGATTCAAGGTTGCTAGGATTAATAGGGACTTTTCACTGGACTTACAATGAAGAAAAGGATTTCTGTGAAGTATGCTAATGGCATACCTTAGAGATATCTTATCTCCCACTGTGTTTATCAATGCAACTGCCTTGGTACTACAATTATACTGTTCGAATACATCCAGTTGTTAAAAACCCAACCAAAACTGGATCTCAGTTTTGCCAATGACTTGGCATCGCATTGCTTCATGCAATTAGTGCCACAAGAGGTGGACACATTTGCCCAGCAAATTGGGCTATAGATTAATATTAGAAAGATAAGCCTTGACTTGCTGTCTTCTTGGTGGTACTAATTACCCTGAACACTGAGTCCCATGGTAAAGTGAATAAGTTTGTATATTCCAGGACTTCCTCTGCCAACCTACCAGAGCCATAAAGAAATCTCTTGTTGCATCAACTGGATGTGTTCAGTCATCATACACCACTACAACTGCTTATCAGACCAGTGTGACATGAATCTATGAACCAAAGTCTGTGTATATTGCGCATCCATACATCATTACTTCTTCCAGGGCTGTTGAGTTATACTTTATAGAAGTAATTGATTGTCACTGCTTAAGGCATACACACACACACTCCAAATTACATTAGGCTGTCAATCTTGTTGCTTCATTCCTAGTGCAGCATCAAAGTTGTCATCCAGCAGTGTTATCTCAGTTCAATCACATTTGTCATCAACCAGCTGAAACGCTGGTGTGCTGTCATTGACCCCTGGCTACACTAGCAGTGATGGTATCATAGAGGACAGCTCAAGATCTGTTGGGTCTAACCAAGTCTAATAGGACCTTGATAATGGAGCAAGAAATGACTTCCATTTTGCAGGCACTTGGCAACTGTCCAAGAAGTGTTGATTATCCAAGATGCAGTTTTAGAGGAGGCCAGCTATCTGCAAGTTAGTTACAATGATAGGAAAGAAGGAACTTATCCTCAGACAGGAGACTTAGTCCAAATTGCAACAATGCAAACTTTGCTAAAGACATCAAAAGTAGAGGGGTGGATGGGTGATGTTAAACTAGGCATCTTGACCTTGATAGTAATAAAACAAAAGCAAATAAGTTATATTATTCTAATGAGAGTTTTTACATTTTTGTATATTTTAGTTCTTTTATTTCCAGTGCAAAGTTCAACTTGTATTTCTGAAACACAAAACATTTATTGTTCTATTTTGACAATTTATATTTACACTGAAATCATGAATTAGGCCATACTTTTGGCATTCATAAGTTTTATGTTGGTTTACTTGAAATGATCTCCAGTCTGCAATTCAAAGCAGTCAATTTGATTAAAATTTTTGTTTTCTCCAGGTCGAGCCATGAATATCCAGCTAGTAGGTGCAACAACATCAGAAGGCCCCAACAGATTGGGAATTAGTGGTCTATCGAATCGAAGGCCAGCGTAAGGATTGCTTTGTTTAACTTCCAGCTCTGTTGATTCAGTAGTTACTGCATTTTGATTATGGAATTGAAGCTTTTTATTGTTGTTAAATGACAATAACTTCATAAAATTTGGACAGGTTGAATGTTATTGAATCTCTCTTTGTTTTGTAGATACAATTCAGGAGGGGGTGGGCTTGGTGGTGGTGGTGGTGGTGGTGGTGGCACCGGGAACACAAGAGGAAGAGGTCGGGGAAGAGGAGGTCGAGGTCGTGGAGGTCAGACCAGAAAAACACCAACAGCTGAAGAATTGGATGCACAGCTTGATGCATACAATGCTAGGGTAAGGGACTTGTTTAAGATCTTGTTATTTTTATATATCTCGTTTATGCTTTGACTTATTTACTCAAGCTTATTCTCCCAAACTACTGTTTATTTGCTCTTAACCTCTCGGCTTTTCACACAATCAATTATCAAACTACAATGATCCTCAGAGCCAATACTTACCTTCACTTTTCATATGATAACTCTTCCCTTAACAAGGACTGGTGTTTTTCATAAGGACCTTTTCTTGGAAAGCAATATGAACCCAGCACTACAGCTAAGCAATCACTTGTTGATTCTATTGCTTTGCTCCTATCTACAGCAATAAATTATACCTCTGCTATAACAGAGATATAGTTTATGTCGGCGTCTGTGTAGGCACTCAGGCTGCCTGACACAACCTACCATTTTAAGGAAAGATGCCTGCATTGGCCAGTGCAGCCCCTAATATAGCAAACAACAATCTGAGTGTGACCTCAGATTGTCTTTATTTATGGGGCTGTTTGATTAAGGCTAAAACAACAACCTTCAACGGTATCACTTAGAGCTATTTAATTTTATAGCATTTAAACCAGCCACGTCCAACCTAAATATTCTATCTGCTTTATGTTCAAACTGACCAAATCTGGCTTCTCACACTTACTCTACAATGTCATTCTAAAAACTAACAATTGTATCTCAAAGCTAAGAGAAAATGTGAAATAAGATCATTTCCATCTAAATATAGTTGTATATACTGTGAAAATTTCAACTGCACATTTCAATACCTCCAGTTCCACCCCCTCCCAATGTTTGAAATGGAAATTGATGTCTTTGTAATCAACAATATGGCTTCAGCAAGTAGCAGTTCCAATTTCAGAGGATTCACTGTTGAAGACTTACAAAATGTAGAAGAAAAATAAAAGCTACTGCAACTTTTCTTCAGGTGAATCAGATTCTGAATTTTCCTTCGACAAGGAAGGGTATTTTGATAGCAAAAGTGAAGATCTTCAGAACACCATTCACAATATTACGATGACATGGCCAAACTATATAACACCAATAAATATTCCCTCATTTTATTTAAAATACATAATTGTGTGTGTGTGTGTGTGGGGGGGGTAAATTCCATTTAATTTGGTTCAGAAGTGTTTTGTTCTAAGTAGACACCATAACAAGACAGGAGTATGGAACCTAGTACAGCCCCTAGTCTTGCCATCTCCTGTCAAGCCCTCCAACCCATGCCTCATGCCAGTGTAGAAAACGAAGTTTAAATGATACATTTAATATTAAATAATCTAAATGCTAAAGTGTTTGGCTTCGAACATGGATGCAACAAGATGCTAAATTTGGGGGGATTTTTATGCTAGTTTACCCCCCGATTAACTTAGCCATCAATGCTCTAAGCTAATGCAATTCACAGGTTACATAATCATTTCTAGTTTGCACCTGCAATTTGATGATTGTTATTCTAATTTTCTAAAATCATCAGAAGTCTTGGCTAATTAATTTGATTATTTGCAAATACCTACCGGATCATTCGTTTTTGTAATCAAACTTTTGACCAGAAATGTATTATTAGGTCTTCAACTCCTTTGGTGCCAACCCACCTGAGACCACCTCCAGCTCTGTGAAATAAGACTCCCTGTTTTAAAAGCGTTCGTATTTAGATTAAGACTTTCCATCATAATCATTTTTATGTAACATTTTTGGTGAGTTACATTTCATATGGGAACCTAATACATCAATTAATGAAGAAATTTAATAACCTCCTTCAAATTTTAAGATTATTTTCATAATTAATTTAAATATATTAAGTGTATTTCACGTGAAATATGGTATTGTGGAAGAGGCTACAAGCAGGAACTATATTTCTCATTCCATGAAAAGTATGGTTGCTACCTCTAGCCTCGTTATTGTAATGATAAAGCTAAGCAATTCTTCTAATATCTGTTTCTACCATCAGTTTTTTTTCTTTTGATATTTGTTATACTTTTTAAGTGACTTTTTGTCTTATATTTCAGATGGATACTAACTGAACCATTTGGCATGCTGCGGCAAGAATCTGGAGTACAGAGTTTCTGTGTTGGGGGTGGCTTCATTCTTGCAGTCGCAGAAACAGCAACACCTCTGTTGGTTTACAGGTGGCGTTTTGGCTGGTTTGATTGCTCTCTGTTCAGCCTCCCTCAAATAACCAAAAGCAGCAGCAGCAGCATCAACAGAAATAACAGTGGTACTAACAGCCTCATTAACTTCTCACACCTCTCTCTTCCCCTTTTAATTTCTCCTCTTCATGAGTGAGACATACACTATTTTTTCCTCTCTCTCTCTCTCTTTATTTCCTACCATTCATTATACTGCTGTAGACTGGTAGGCAGAAAGAACTTCACTGCCTCTGTCTAGTTTCAGCAGTTTAAACCTACTCTGTGAACTGAAGACATATGCATAATCTTAAGCTTGCCTTTAGCATTCATACACACTATTAAGATGACAGGCATCCAGCTCTCTTTCTATCTGTCTCTTTATTTGATCCTTTAACTATTAACCAGCCATTTTACTGCAGTCATGCATTACTGCTGTTGTTATTGTCACTGCTGTTGCCAATGTATATAACACTGTTAGGTCGCAGGCGTTTATCCTGCTACTGTCTTGGAGACAGCCATAAGTATCCCCGTTCTTCCCCGACTCTTCATTCATGATTTAACCTTATCATTCAAACCATTCATATTATAAACAGTTCTTAACATTTTGGTTGCGTCAGAATGAGACCTGCCATGTAATGCAGATTCAGCTCAGCAGTGTGAAAACTATTTCCTCAGAAACTTACTTTGAACAGAACTTCAGATATAACAAAAACAAAAAAAATTCTTCATATACAAAACAAAGCAAAAAAAACTTGGATATTTTTTTCTCATTTGTTTTTATTCCCTTTTAAACTGATTTTTAGTCATTCATTTTCCTAATCATACAATTTTTTTTTTGTTTTTACATAAATATATTTAAGATAAGTGTCTTACCATCAATTATTTCTCCCCCTCCTTTTTAATAAACAAACCTATTTGGGTTTTGTTAAGAAACAAAAGATCTTGCCTTAGTTTTAGTGTATTTTGTAAATAGTTTATAAATCAATTTCATCTCCAGTAAGTGTCACTTTGTCCTCATTCCTTTACAGTTGCATATAATCTGCTATATGAAGCTGCTCATTACTGACTGGGGCCACATAGATTGAATGAAATGTCATTGATCCCACCTACTTTATCTCATCATTCTACTTCAAATACTTATTTGTTTATGAGATCAGAGACAGGGTCAGTAGGGATCAGCTTCTTAAAGTGTAGTTATTTTTGAGTGGGTTTTATTTTGTAATGTTACTTTCAAAAGTGAAAGTCTACTAAAGCAGTAAATTTGGATTAAAATTTTGGAGAAAAAAAAAGAAAAGAAAAATTTCTGTTTTTGGTAGCCTTTCTTTCACATTTTTATTATTTCTTTTATCATATATATTCATCAAATCCATTTGTATGTTGGTTTCTGTTGTCAAATGAAACTTTTTATTACAGAAAACCAACTCGTGTGCTTCATATTATTCCAGTTTTATTTTTTAAATTTTAATTTCAAATACTCTTATCATAATATTAATGTTACTGCTTGTTCCTCGTCTCTTTTTCAAGATTTGTAGCCAGTGCAACAGGAACTATGGTGGCTATTTTAATACAAATTTTTAATTCAGTCTTAATCCATTTCAAACTGGATTAATTATCTGAAGTCAGTAATTCTGATGCAGCCACATCTATTTTGTATTGTTCATATTGCCTATTTGTTGACCTTCCAGTGATGAGTGTGTGGGGAGAGGGGGGAGGTCAAATTCCATTTAATTTGGTTCAGAAGTGTTTTGTTCTAAATCATCTTCATCCTTTAACATCCACTTTTCCAAGCTTGCATGGGTCAAATGGAATTTATTAAGGCAGATTTTCTGTGGCCGAATGCCTGTCTTGTTGCCAGCCTTCACCAGTTTTCAAGCAAGGTAACAATTTTCCATTGCTAGAAATGATTTTCACAAAGGATGAGAAACAACAATCTCGCTTATATGATGGTGATGGTGCTCATTTACAATCGTCGCATAATGTCTAGACAATGACATGCAGGCACACACACACACAGAGACATATAGACACCGAGCCTTATATTAGGTAGCGTGCTGTACTGAAGACAACCCATCTGCCACAGAGGGTTAATACTGATGCTGGCACCACATGAAAAGCACCCGTACACACTGTTGGCATTAGGAAAGGCATCCAGCAGTAGAGACCAAGCCAGATCAGACAGCAGAGCCTGATGCAGCCTTTAGCTCTAGTAGCTCCAGTCAAATCGTCTGGCCCATGGTATCGTGGGAAATAGGCATTAAATGATGATTTTATATATATATATTTATATATGTATATATGACAAATTCATTGAGTTTCCATCTACCTAATACACTCATAATGTTTTGGTCAGTTCAGGGCTGTAGTAGAAGATATTTGCCCAAGGTGCTGTGTAGTGAGACGGAACTCAAGACCCAATTTTTGGGAAGCATCTAATATTGATCAAAATGTGTAAGACTAATTCATTCCATCAGATTGCCCTTTGTTTTGTCTTTTTTTTTTTTATAGCTAAGACATTCATATCTCTTACAGAAGGATTAAGAAACAAAATAGCTGGGGTTATACACCATCATTCATCAATAAGTATTTTTTTTCTCTCTGTGTAGTAAGTCAAAAACCTATTTTAGTCCCAAATCTGCCCATTCCTCCCACTCCAAATAAGTTTCCACAAGGTTTCTCATGATACACTTCCTCAGCAACTAGCAATATGGAGTTAGCTTTTCTTTGGACTGCCACAACACTCTCTTTATTTTTATGCATACGTCTCAGAAGGTTTTGTATTTCCTTCACTCATAAGACTACCACTGTACATACAGAGGTGAAAGTAGTCCGTGGCAGGTATCGAAAACAAAAAGTGGGCCGTGTGTATTCGGGAACAATAACAATTTTTTGGCATCAAAGTTTACTTTTATCCATATCAAAGTTATGAGATTTGACAAACTGAAAATTTCTATATAGATCAGTTACTAACTAGAGTTACTATGAATGCAGACAAAAATCAAAAATGAGGGAGTGGAATTATATATATGTCTATAAGTCTACATATGTGCATCATTACTTAAATGTTCACTTTTCCATGCTTGGTTGGGTCAGACGGAATTTGTTGAACAGCTTTTCTACAGCTGGTTGTCTTTCCTGTCGCATACCTTCACCCATTTTCATGGGGGACTGCTTGAATGCTGGTGACACTCGCTTACAACTATCGTGATGTCAAGGCCAGGAGAGAGAACACACACATACTTAGAAGCTGTGTTGGTAGAAGTTTGCTTCCCAACCAGTCTTATTGAGTAGCATGTTGGGCAAGTGTCTTCTATAGCTTCAGCTTGACCAAGGCCTTACCAGTGGATTTAGTTGATAAAAACTAAACGAAGCCTGTCATATATGTGCCTATGTTTTTGCTTGTCTCTTTGTCTTGACATCATGTTTAGCCATAGAGGAAATATTACTTTGGGAACAGGTGAGGGTTTGCGACAGGAAAGTCATTCTGCCATAGAAAACATACATCAATAAACTGTCTGACCCATGCAAGCAGGGAAATGTGGATGTTAAAGCAACATGAAAATATATATATACATGTGTGCACGATGGACTTCTTTCCATTTTCTTTCAACCAAATCGAGGCTTTGGCCGGCCTAGGACTACAGTAGAAGATGTTTGCCTAATGTGCCGTGGGACTGAGCATGAGTGTGTACGCTTTTGTACTGCTGATGACAAACATTAAGTGTCTAGGATTGACAAGACCTCCCCTTTGTTAATAATTGTAGTAAGTCTTGATTAGTGTGTGATAATAGCAAGCCAATTAATAGAAGCCATGTGTGAGAGCCTGGCGATCGCAAAATCCTGTTTATTCCTTTCAGGTGCTGAAGACAAACATCCAGCATAACTCCATATCTTCCTGTGTTGTCAAAAATTTCAAGGCTGTTACTACTAGTACTGGCACAATGAAAGGTAGGTCAGGAGATATGGGAGATGTCGGGGTTGAGGTAAGTCGTATACGTGATACAAGATGTAAGACAGAAGGGAGCCACAATCAGACTCCTCAAGGAACAAAAGGTGCCAATTCTTCTAGGAAGGTAACAGTAGTGAACATGTATTGTTAGCTGAGAAATTGAGGTGATGAGTGTGTGTAATTAGGTAATTGGGATTAGGCTAATCTGACAAGATTCCTGCTACCTGATCGACCAAACAGTCTGCTTGTGAAATTAACATGTACCCTTAGTGTATTTCTCAGGGAGACTATGGCTAGGCTGGCCCTTCAAATTACAATTACAAATCATTTTTATCAGTTGAGTGGTCTGGAGCAACATCTGATAAAGTATCTTGCTCATGGACATGATGCACCACTGGGAATTGAACTCATGACCTTAAGATTGTGAGCTGAATACCCCTAACCACTAAGCCACATACTTAGGTTCATCGTGGACATGACAGCAGCATCTTTATACACCACAGTCAGGGCTGGCAAATGAATGGAAGGCTCACTTTTGTGAAACCCTTTTGCAGGCTACGTTGATGGACATCTGTAATTTCGTCATGCTGGTGATTTTAATGCATGCATCAGATGACAGCATGAGGGCTTTCTATGTGTATAAGAGGCTATGGTTATGGTACAAGAAAATGAGGAGTCAAGCTCCTGGAATTTTGATGCAAATTAGCTAACCATTTGTTACGCTAACATCAGAAAACTACTTACCTGTCAGGTATACAAACCAAACCATGCAACAACTTTGTTTTTAAAAATGTTACCTCTCAGATATTTGGTAAAATAATTTTAGGTTGAAGTGGAAGCCTTATACAGAGTAGTAGCTTAAAGAGGAGGGGGAAGTCACCGGGGCTCAGTTCTAGCTCTCTCCTTCCATTCTATTTATAGTCTTAAGCAGAAGGGTTTAAGGCTGGCTGACTGGACATAGAATCTGGGAGTTGAGACAAACATGCACATATGCAGAAATATATACATACAAAAAAATATGAAGTATGACTACATGGAATATGAACTATTTTTTCGAACAACAAAAGACACAAATGGAACACAAGACAAACAACATAAAGAATGACCCTTCATCAGTTGGCTGTTCTACTCTTGTATATTGTTAAATGCTGAGTAGAAAAATAGCCAACAACAACATATATATCACATAGCACTGCACGGGTGCTCTCATGTGGCACCACACAGGTGCTTTTACATAGCTTTGCCACGAGTGCTTTACATTACCAGAAGGACCAGTCTTAACACTTCTGCTGGTGGAGTACGGGTCTTCTTGAGCAAGGCACCAGACATCTCGGTTATGTGTGTGTATGTATATATATAATACATGTAGATATTTGTGAGTATATACATGTGTGTGTGTGGACATGGATGTAACCAACTGAGTGGATTATGATAGACTGAAGATATCTCAAAGGACTGAAACATGTCCAGAGTTGTTAGCATGGCTGGCAAAGATCAGACCCATCAGTACTTGTACATATCTCTATTTTATCTTTAGTTGATTTAAATTTTGAGAGTTTTCTCTGCTATTCTGTCTGAGAATAAATTTATGTTAATACTAATGACTTTTTATCAATAATTAGTATTGTAAGTCAAACTTATTACAAATTATTTTCAACTCAACTCCTCAATGTACACACACACACACATATTGTACAGACCATATGTTGAAACTAGAGACCTGCTTTTGAATGTAGTGGTACACAAGGGTTAAGTGTTAGCATTAAACTGGGAACCACATTAAATCTATCAACCAAGAGTTCTAGTTCTGTCATAGTCAGTTTGCATCTATGGTTCATTGGCTACATATTGGTGTTTTACAGAGAGTTAATAAGTCAGCTGCATCCACTTTTCCCCCTTTTCATAATCTCAGCAATGGTTTGTAAAGCAAGCACGAGCCCAGAAATTTTTTGAGAGAGGGAGTTAATTAATTTTATTAACCTCAGTACTTAACTAATGCACTTATTTTATGACTGTCTAGAGCAGGTCTGGCCATCTCTAATTACGTTGCAGGCCACTTTAATTGCAGAAAAATTTTGAGGGCTGCCTGTATACTGACAGAATTGAAAGCATTTTGCTTTCTCATGCTATTATTACAATAATGGATGAATGAATGATCGTTGATTCAACATGAAATATTATCGTTGCAAAGAACAGTAGTATCTTTCTTTTTTACTTTCCATTACAATCTTCAATTTTTGATAACATTTTAAAAATGTTTGTTTAAATAAACCCATTTCAAGAAAGTAACAAGCGTGCCACAAGACAAAAGTCTGTAGCCACATGCGGTTTGCAGGCCTCAGGTTGGCCAGCCCTGGTCTAGAGAAAACCAAAATGCCAAGTTAGAAACATTTACATCTGTTTACATGAGTGGAAGTATGTTTTAAGATACTGGTCAAAATCGTCTTGCCACAACAACACTTCCTGAATTTATCCTTTGATTTAGCCTTTCATTCATTTAATATTTGTTTCTATTTTATTCTTTTGTTTCACTATGAGTGGCACTTTTATTTGTTTATTATGTGGAAAGGTAAAGATGACCTTGACTCAGAACTTAAAGAACATTTTATGAAGTGCTTTAAAAATGTTACTAATTCATCACAACTGTCAATCCAGTGCTGTCATATTAATAACAATAATCTTTAACACCACAAGGTAACACAACATATTTTTTAAAGCAAGTACAGTTTATTAAATCAATTAAAGTTAATTAAATCAACCAGAATACTTCATAGTTTTTTTTATATCAAACTTGGTAAAAGGAAAGGTAAAGCTGATTCTATACAATTTGAACATAGAATGAAAAACAGACAAATAAGAACAATGATACTTTATTGTTCCTTCCATATTTCGTATTTTTATTAATAACACCAGCTTTTAAAATTGCTACAAGGCCACAAATTTTAGGGAATGTAATATGGCGTCACTTGGTACATTATTATGTCAACTCCGATGGATGAGAGGCTACGGTAATAAGAATTTGGACTCAGACTATAATGAGATGTAATTAAATGTGACTAAAATACAATGAGGTATTTTAAAAGCACAAAGGCTGAAGTTTAATGGGAGAGCTTTAGTGGATCAAATGGACCCCAGTACTTAATTAGTACTTTATTATACCAACACTATATGGATGAAAGGCAAAGAAAATTCAGAAAACCAGAACAAAGAAGTCTTATCAAATAAGGCCACTCATGTCAACATATCTAATAGATTATGTAACTGTAGGAACATGATAAATGTCCATTATATAACCAATGTCCAAAGAATAATCTAATAATACCTGAAAGTGAATTTCTTTATGTGCATATTAACTACCAGATTAACAAAGTGTTAAAAAACAGCGATTTAAAGGGACTGCTCACCTGACTCAATCTCACAGCTAATATGTACATAAACAAAACAGAGCCATTCAGTATGTGACATAAGTAATGTTTATATCATTAGAGCTACTTATAATTCATACATGAATATATATATATACATACACACACATATATATATATATATATATACATACACATATATAGATACATATATATATATAATACATACACATATATACATACATATATATATATATACATACACATAACATATATATATATATATATACATACACATAACATATATATATATATATATATATACACATAACATATATATGTATATACATATATATATATATTCTGAAGGTGGACATAGTATAAATTCGCAGAAAACCTTGGGATTCTGCTTTCTACAGTTAATAAGAGTGATTGTGCAATTCACCAGAGAGGGGAGTGAGTCCACATTACCTCACTCAGGTCAACCATGACCCTTCTGTTTGCTAAGAGAAGTGTGGAGGATAATCCTCATTGCAGGGCCTGTGACACAGCAGAACAAGTTGATGTCAGTCCTAGAATAGCTGTCAGGTATCTCCACAATTTGGTTACTATGGCAGAGCAGCAAGAAGGAAGCCACATCTTCAACCAGCCTACATCAAGTGGAAAAAAGATTGGGCTAGTGAGATGGTGAAGAGGCCACTAGCATTTTAGGACACTGTCATATTCTCTGATGAGTCCAGATTTACTGCATTTCCCAACAGTGGTCAAGTGTGGGTCTGGAGACTCTGTGATCAAGAATTTGATGTGAAAAGATTGCAGCCAGCAATGAAACACGGCAGCCATTCTGTGACAGACCAGGGAGCAATTTGGAGCAATGGTTGATCAGAGCTGGTGGAACGTGATGGAAACATTAAATCAGATAAATATGTGTCCATATTGCAGAAAGGATTTCTTCCAATCTTCTCCAGTGGTGAAATGATTAAAGAAGATTCTTTATTTATGGAAGATGATGCTCCTTGTCACTCGGCTAAAATAACACTAGATTTGTCAGATGAGAATGACATTAAAAAGTTTCCATGGCCAAGCCAGTCACCACATATGAACCCTATTGAACACCTCTGGGACATAATAGACTGGACATTTCATAAAGAGAACAAGAAAGCATCTTCAAAGCCAGATCTTTTGAGATTACTGCATGAAACTTGGCAAGAAATTCTGCAAGAGACTATTCATCATCTGATCAGAATTGTGCCTAATAGGGTCCCTGCATAAAAAAAATGCTAAGGGCATGTCTACTAAATATTAAATATTCACATTATAACAATTAATAAGTAATTTGGATGTATAATTTCAGATTTAAATAAATTTTAATGATTACAAGGGTGTCTTACTTCTGTCATGCTTGTGTATAAACATATACATACAGATGTTCCCGTCTCTAATAGCATGACAAAGTTTTGCAAAATGATGGAAACTGGTGGCATATTTTGATGAAATATAAATATTTTGTGTCTTTGTTTTCAAAATGTTTTCTTTTTGTCTTTTAACATAACTTTACTGATGTGAACCCCCTTAACCTTTCCCTGTGTGTGTGTGTGTATATACACACACACACACACACATATATATATATATATAGCGGGAGGGAGAAATCACAAAAAAAACAAAAGACGAAGACATGTGGGTAGACAACAAACAGATGTATTAGTTTAACGCTCGGGAAGTGAAAAAATCTATACACACACATTTATGTATATATATATATATATATGTGTGTGTGTGTGTGCATGTAAATATATTTATGTATATATATACATATATAAATATGTATATATCTGTATGTCTATCTATTTATATATTATATATATATCCATCTATCTTTATATATACATTTATGTATGCGTGCAAATATACATAAATATGTATGTATGTATATAAATATATATATATATGTATGACATATAAGAGAACAAAGTGTACGTACACCACTATAAGTATATATATATACATATATATATAAATACAAAATGGAACAAGAACACAAAACATCCAGATAGACGATACAAAGAAAACAAAGATGGGTCATTCAAAGTTTTCTTTCTTCAGTCAAGCACCAGATTATCCTTGCAATTTCAGCTTATTAATCTTGAGATTGCTCCAATCTGGCCAGCCTCAAGGGGAAAAAAATTAAGAGCATTAGATTCCTTGGAAGAAAGCAACCAATGTATACAATAACAAGGACAGAAAGAACGGACAATGTTACACAAATATAAATACAACAAAAATAATAACAGGACATATATGTATGTATGTATATATATATATATATCGTGCAGTGGCACGTAAAAAGCACCATCCGTTCGTGTCCGTTGCCAGCCTCGCCTGGCCCCCGTGCCGGTGGCACATAAAAAGCACCATCCGTTCGTGGCCATTTGCCAGCTCTGTCTGGCACCTGTGCAGGTGGCACGTAAAAAGCACCCACTACACTGACAGAGTGGTTGGCGTTAGGAAGGGCATCCAACCGTAGAAACACTGCCAGATCTGACTGGGCCTGATGAAGCCTTCTGGCTTCACAGACCCCAGTTGAACCGTCCAACCCATGCTAGCATGGAAAACGGACGCTAAACGATGATGATGATGATATATATATATAGATAGATAGATAGATAGATATGTGTGCATATATATATATATACACGCACACATGTATATGAATATATACATACATACATACATAGATACAAATATCACATACACACAAACAAACACATACGTATGTGAACTTATATTAAGTATTCTTAAACTCTGAACTATCGCTGGCTGAATGGATTATCCGATGGCTATGCATTTTATAGTAGAAAAAGAAACCCAAAGTTAAAATTTCTTGAAATGCACTTTCTTGTTTGGATACAGCATTACCAAATAGTTATTCTCACTTGGCAGAAATCTCCCTTATCTATTTATGAATTGGAGATAATTCTGAAAGCTTAAAAATAAAACTATGTTTTAGGTACATGGCAAAAAATGATTAACTTGGTTGATTCTGGTATTTTTCCTCTAGTCAGTTGATTGTGACATTTCGTACCTACGTAGTTGACAATGCAGTTGTAGGATTGGGGTTAGATCTGCCCTATTAATCCTCATATGTCTGTGCTTACTCACCAAATTCTCTTGTCTATCACATAACTTTCCATTCTTTGCTTTAATCCATCTTCCATTTTAACTATAATACCCTAAGAGTTATCTCCCCTGTCTCAAGTAGTCCAAGAACAGACTTTAATTTTTGTTTATTTCTGGTCCGTTGGTTATGCATTCAATACCAGCCTGTACCCATCCAGTCGGCGTATTCTACCATCTGTTACCATTTATATGGTAAAAGCTTAGGGAAACATATATACATACAGACACACACACACACATATATGTCCTGTGATAATATATTATTTCTATATTATTTGAAATGAACGCCATGCATCCATTTCCAAGTTTATATATATATATATATAATATATATATATATATATATATATTATTATATATACACACACACACATATATACATACATACATATAATATGCATGTGTGTATATACATATATATATAAATAACATATATAATTGTATAATATATATTTATATTGTATAATATATATATATATATATTGTATAATGTATACATATATTGCATAATATATATATATATATATATATATATATATATATTATATATATATATATATATATATACATATTAGATAAAGAGATAGATAGATATGCATATCAGGTATTGTATAATATATATATATATATATATTATATATATGACCACATCTTTGAAGCTGTAAAATTTTAAAGAATTAAAGAATTTTATATAAACACACACACGTGCATGTACATAAATGCATATTTTGAAATATAACATACAAAACACATACACACACAAATAAACAGATATATATATACAAATAAATATATGCAAATAATATATAATGCAAATAATATACAGATTATATTATATATGTATTATATACCTAATATATTTTATATAAATTATATACATATAATTACATACACAATATTAATATATATATATATATATATATATATAAGATATATCTATATACATACATACACAATACATATATATACATTATATACATATATATTATATAATACATATCATATATATATATATATACATAAATATAAATATTATATACATATCATATATATATAAATATTATACATAATATAACTATATATACATAACTATAAATATATATACATATATATATAAATATATATACATATATATATAAATCTATATACATAATATATATATAAATATATATACATATATATATCTTATACTATATATATATATATAAATATATATACTATCATATATATATAAATATATATACATTATATATATATAATATACATATATATATATATATAATATATATACATATCATATATATATAAATATACATACATATCATATATATATATAATATACATACATATCATATATATATAAATCTACATAATATCATATATATTAAATATACATACATATCATATATATTATAAATATACATACATATTCATATATATATAAATATATATACATATCATATATATATAAATATATATACATATCACATATATATAAATTATATACATATCATATATATATAAATATATATACATATCAATATATATAAATATATATACATATCATATATATATAAATATATATACATACATATATATATAAATATATATACATATCATAATATATATATATATTAAATATATATACATATCATATATATATAAATATATATACATATCATATATAATAAATATATATACATATCATATATATAAAATATATGACATATCATATATATATAATATATACATTCATATATATATATAAATATATATACATATCATATATATATTAAATATATATACATATCATATATATATATATTATATAAATATATATATACATATCATATATATATCAATATATATACATATCATATATATATATAAATATATATACATATCATATATATATATAAATTATATTTACATATCATTATATATATAAATATATTATATAATATATTATATATATATATTATATATACATATCATATATATATATATATATATATATTAATATTATATAAATAATATACATAATATATAATATATATATATAAATATATATCATAATATATATATATATAGATATATATATATATAAATATATATACATATCATATATATATATATATATATATATATATAAATATATATACTAATATCTAATATAGATATAATACTATATATATATATATATATATTATATATAAATATATATACATATCATATATATATATATATATATATATATATATATATATATATATATATATATATATATATGCATAATATATATACTCACACATATATGTATATATATATGGCCATATTATCTAATCACTCATTCCTCATTTATCAAAAGTACACTTCCATAAAAAGAGATGGTTTGATGAAAACAAGCGTTCTTATAGTACTAAACCCATTGCTGAAACACAATATTTCCTGGCGGACAACAAAGTGTCCGAGACACTCAAGTAATTTTTCCTGGATAATCTGAATCTCCTTAATATTATGTTCTGGTGACAGCATGTTTGATGTTTTATAAATCTCAAAGATTTCCTCTGTTTCCTCTTTTTCCTCCTTGATTTTGCTGTCTGTGTCTACAGTTTGCTTCTTTTTTTTGTGTTTACTTCGGACTTTTTTCTTAAATATTCTGTCTAATCTTCCATATCCTTTGAGTCTAGCAAGCCTGCAAAACAATACAAAAATTAATTTAATGCTTAATTTGCAAAATTTATATATTCATATGACTTTACGTTTCGCAGGTCAGTTATGCTTCAAAGATATTTATATTGATCTAACTGTTTATTAACTCACAACCCTACTTTCATGTGCCTTCACAATATTGTGTTCTAACCAATATTGCATGTAATCAATTCATAATTTATATTGATTTTCTTTAAAATAATTAATAGACAGAAGCAGTTTTAATATCAAAATGTAATATTTATTCTCACTTAAAATACAACGTTATGTTAGAACACAAAATACTGCAATATTTACCATGAGAGAAACTCTCATCTGGTCTTCTGGTGCATATAAGCACTGTTGTTTATATTGCTAGCAGGAGAAAAATAACTGCCACCGTCAGCACCAAGACTACTAGATCATGTGATTTCAACCTTTACCAGTCTTGTCAATGGTAGACACCCAACTGCTGGAGATAGCAGTCGTGCCTCAGCTTGTGATATACTTTGAATTAAATTGTCGAATCGGGCAATGGAATAACTAGTGGACTTACTAAGTGGCAATTTTAGTGACAGAAGCAATATTAATATCAAAAAGTGGTATTTATCTTCAATTAAAAGTGGAAGTTGTATTAGAACACACGATACTGTGATATTTACTGTGAGAGAACCTCTCATATGTTGAATAAAGAAGCCATGCTTCCGAGTCACCTCAGGGTTGTCTCTCTTGTGTTACTCTCTCAGGGTTGTCTCTCTCTTGATGAGAGCTAAATAGCTTGAAATACATTTACTGTTCCATCAGAGGACACCATATGATGACCGTTGGTGTTTTGACACCTACTGCCAAAAGTGAGAAGCTTTCTCCCAGGCAAACTGCACCAAAACAGCTTTTTACATGTCAAATACAAGGGATGTTCATTAAAGATTTCCCCTGACCCACTTTCCAAGGACTGGGATAAATGAAACTTGGCATGATTATTAGTCCTTCTCTACATAGCCACCACCAATGGTGATACCCTTCTCCCATTGCTTTATACAGCTGTGAAAACCTTGTCTGTAGAAGTCGGTAGGTTGTGTCGGGAGCCAAGACTTTACATCAGAAATAAGTCGATCATCATCTGGAAAGTGCTTCCCCTTCAAAAAAGACTTCATGGTTGGAAAGAGGTGAAAGTCAAATGGTGCATGGTTGGGAGAGTAAGGGGGATGAGGAAGGATTTCATAACAGGAGTGTGCATCCATCTGGGTAACATGCACATTGTGAATTGGGATGTTGTCTTGGAGCAGGCAGACTCCTTTGGAAAACCCCTATCTGCTTTGATGGTGCCCCATAATTTCTGTAGTGGAGAAGCATAATATGCCTCATTAATTGTGGTACCCTTTGCCAGAAAATTCATCATCACTACTCCGCATTGGCCCAAAAGACTGAGCCTCAACTTGCCTGCTGAGGGTTGGACACAAACCTTTTTTGGAGGTGGTGAATTATCATGCTTCCATTGCTTTGACAGGACTTTAGTCTCAGGATCACAGTGACAGACACATATTTTATCCTGTGTGATAAGTCTGCCAAAAAAGCCCTCTTCATTTTTTTGGCATGTAGCCAAAAGAGCCTGGGAGGAATTGACTCATTCCTGCTTTTCAAAAGGTGCGAGCATCCAAGGGAATCCATTGTGCAGACAATTTCCACATGTGCAAATGGTTGTGAATGATTTTTCCCCTGGATCCTACACTTATCTTCACTTCTTGGGCTAGTTGTCAAATAGTTATGTGACAATCCTCCCAAATGGCAGCTTTCACTTTATGGATAGTGTCATCATCAATGGTGGAATGTGGTTGTCCAGGAACAGGAGCAGTTTCCACCAATGGCCAACCAGATTTGAAATGGCAATGCCAGTGCTTGACTATGTCGTATGATGGTGTGTCATCACCATAAACTTCTTTCATCTCATTGAATGTCTCTTTTGGTGTACGGCCTTTCAAGTATAAAAACCTGATCACTAATCTGCATTCAACTACCTCCATTGTAACACCTTAGCAGCCATAAAAGACAAACTAATACTAGTAGAAAGCTACGATTTACAATGTGACATGAGGAAACATGTGTGATTTATACCTGTACAAGTTCTGTTTCTTGCGATAACTGGAAGCAGGTCAGGGGGAAATCTTTAATGAATAATGCTCCCTGTATGTCCCAAACATATTTGAACTTATTTAAATGTTTATGTTTGTAGTGTGGGTGTTGTGCGTGAGTGTTGTGTGTGTGTGTGTGTGTGTGTGTGTGTGTGCATATGCACATATGTACAAATGAGGGAGTGCTGAGAAGTTCCTGGCTTTGGGTGAAAGAAAATACAGGAGGATCAGTTAATTATGATTTTATTCACCATATTCCCCTCTCAGATTCACACACTTAGTGCAGTGGTCCCAAGGACAATAATGAAATACCATATGCACATCACCCTGATGGAGGAGTAGCATGGAAAATTAGGAGCAACAAATATGTAGGATTGCATTCGTGTCATAAATCTGTCCGAGCAAAGCTGACCAGGGAATACACAACAACATCATGTTTTATAACTAAAAAAAATTTTTTTTCCCTTCTTGATATGCAATTTATCATCACAAAAATGTGAAAGTAAATCATCTTTAAAATAAATGAAAATAAATTGCGATAGAAACCAAGAATCAAGTGGCTCCTCTTGAAAAAAGGGATTACCTCATAACCCAAGTAAATCGATAAGAACAACTTCCAGTTGGTTCTTTCAGTACAACTCCTTAATCATGCAGGATTATTGCATTGCTCACATGTAACTGTGTTGGTTATCATGTGGTCCACATGCAAGCATCAAATTGCCTGCTGTATAGTGTTCATTGCTGGATACAGTATGTTGGAATAGTGTATTTTGTTACTTTTCATGAAATATTTAACATATAACTCCTTGGTGCCAGTGGATGTGGCAGAATGAGGGTGTTCTATAGATTCTCTTTATAAAAATTTGCTATGTTACTGTCGTCACTTCCAGTTTCTATCACAATTTCCATTTTTTAAGGATAATTTACTTTCATTTTTTTTTTTGACAGCAAACTGCATGTTACCCCACAACAAAAAGAAAAAAAATTAAATAGATGTTAAATAGCCTCTTACGATCTTTTGAATATCATTTTTGGACAATCTGGATGACTGTTTAGTAAAGCACGAAATATTTCTTGACTGCCTATGATGCCAAAAGCCTTTTCAGAAAATTTTTTCCACTTGCTGTAGCTGATGGTGGAGCCCTCAGTTTCAGCATTCTTAGTTTCCGTTGGAGGTTCAGCAGATTTTTTTATTTGTCCCAACTCAGCATCTAAGACAGTCTTTTCTAACATGTTACGGGTTTTAGTAAGAAGTTTATCACTAAGAAACAGTTTAGACACTCGCACTTTATAGCCAAGAGTCTTTTGTTTATCCTCATGTCGAAGAATGCTTCCTAGACAAGAAAAGAAAATCGTAAAAACAAATGCTTGATTAAAAATTTGTAAAGAAAATTTTTTTTACTATTAGCACAAGGCTTAAAATTTTGGTGGATATGGCTAGTCAAATACTTTGATCCTATTATACAAGTGGTACTTATTTTATCAACCCCAAAAGGATGAAAGGCAAGGTCAATCTCGGTGGAATTTGAACTTAGAATGTAAAGATGGACAAAATGCCTACAAGCAGGAGTGGCTGTGTGGTAAGTAGCTTGCTAACCAACCACATGGTTCTGGGTTCAGTCCCACTGCGTGGCATCTTGGGCAAGTGTCTTCTGCTATAGCCCCGGGCCGAACAATGCCTTGTGAGTGGATTTGGTAGACGGAAACTGAAAGAAGCCTGTTGTATATATGTATATATATATATGTATCTGTGTATTTGTGTGTCTGTGTTTGTCCCCCTAGCATTGCTTGACAACCGATGCTGGTGTGTTTATGTCCCCGTAACTTAGCGGTTCGGCAAAAGAGACTGATAGAATGAGTACTGGGCTTACAAAGAATAAGTCCCGGGATCGAGTTGCTCGACTAAAGGCGGTGCCCCAGCATGGCCGCAGTCAAATGACTGAAACAAGTAAAGGAGTAAAAGAGAGTAAGCATCTTGTCTGATGTGCTAATAATTCCGGTAGTTCACCATCTTAAGAAAAAAAGCAACTGTGTGAATATATTATATTCTCACCAGTCCTCAGTCAAATCATCCAACCCATGCTAGCATGGAAAGCGGATGTTAAACGATGATGATGATGATGATGATGATGACACACATAAACAGAGAGAGGAGGTAAGGAAAGAAGGAGAGAGAGAAAGAGAGAAGGAGGGACAGAGAGAAAGAAGGAGAGAAATATTAAGATGAAACATTAAAACATCTGGTGTCAAATAAGTCGGCGTCAAATCAGTGATTCCAAATAGGCGGTGGTGAAATATCTTTGCCAAAATGTCTCATATCCTACTCATCATGCCATATGTTAGCTTGTTCAGAACTGATTAATGACTTCACAACAACAGAAAGAGTATCATCCCTCTTCTTTCCTGTAACCACAACAACGTCGTCATCATCATCATCATCATCATCATTTAATGTCCATTGTTCATGCTGGCATGGTTTGGATAGTTTGACCAGGGCTGACTTGGCATGGTTTCTATAGTTGAATACCCTTCCTAACACCAACCACTCAGAGAATGTAACGGGTGCTTTTATGTGCCACCAGAACAGGTGCCATTTGCGTGACACCAGTATCTGCCACAACTGTAATTTTATTTGGCTTGATGGGTCTTCTTCTCAAGCATGACATAATGCCAAAGGTCTTGGTCATTCGTCATTGCCTCCATGACACCTAACACTCAAAAGGAGCTTTTCACATGATTGACCACTTTGCCAATGCTCAAAAGGTGCTCTTTATGTGCCACTAACATGGATGCCAGTTACATGACACCAGCATCAGCTACAACTACGATTTCACTTGGCTTTATGGGTCTTCTCAAGTGCAGAATATTGCCAAAGTCTCAGTCACTAGTCATTGCCTCTGAAGGCCCAAAGTTTGAAGATCATACTTCACCACCTCGTTCTATGTCTTTCTGGGTCTACCTCTACCACAGGTTCCCTCCACAGTTAGAAATTGGCACTTCTTTACACAACTGTCCTTGTCCATACACATCACATGACCATACCAGTGCAGTCGTCTCTCTTGCACATTACATTTGATGCCTCTTATGCCCAACTTTTCTCTTAAGATGCTTACACTTTGTCAAACATGCACACTGACATTGCACATCCAGTGAAGCATACTGGTTTCATTTCTTTTCAAGCTAACACATGTCCTTGGTTGTCACAGCCCATGTTTCCCTGCCGTGTAGCATAGCTGTTTGTACACTGGCATCGTACAATCTGCCTTTCACTCTGAGGGAAAGGCCTTTTGTTGCCAGCAGAGGTAGGAGCTCTCTAAGTTTTGCTCAGCCTATTCTTATTCTCAGAGCTACACTCTCAAAGCAACCACCTCCACTACTAACTTGGTCACATAGACAATGGAACCTATCTACTACCTCTAGTTTACCCCGCTGGCCATTGACGGAGTATATCTTTTGTACATTTTTCGGTGTTTATTCTACCTGTGCACCTTACACACACAAATACTATTTTCCCAATTAACCTTTCTCTGATATCTTCAGGATTAAATAAAAGACAACAAACAGAAGATATGACATACCTGTATATATATATATATATATATATATATATATATATATATATATATATATATATATATATGTATACACATATATATACATACATCAACATACATATATACATATATATATACATACATATATATACATATATATACATACATATATATACATATATATACATATATATACATACATATATATACATACATATATATACATATATATACATATATATACATATATATACATACATACATATATATACATACATATATATACATATATATATATACATATATATACATACATATACATACATATATATACATACATATATATACATATATATATATACATACATATATATACATACATATATATACATATATATATATACATATATATACATATACATATATATACATATATATACATATACATATATATACATATACATATATATACATATATATACATATACATATATATACATATACATATATATACATATACATATACATATACATACATATATATACATATATATACATATACATATATATACATATATATACATATACATATATATACATATATATACATATATATACATATACATATATATACATATATATACATATACATATATATATATATATATATACATATATATATACGATTGCGCTGGTATGGTCATGTGGCGAGAATGGATGAAGATAGGTGTGTGAGAAAGTGCCAATCCCTAGCAGTTGAGGGAACCCGTGGAAGAGGTAGACCCAGGAAAACCTGGGACGAGGTGGTGAAGCACGACCTTCGGACGTTAGGTCTCACCACGGAAATGACTAGAGACCGAGACCTATGGAAGTATGCTGTGCGTGAGAAGACCCGGCAAGACTAGTGAAGCCATAATCCGTGGCCCCTACCTGGGACGTAGTCAGTCCACCTGTGCATACCTTCCTTCTTGTGACACTTGTGAAGACCTGTTGAGGCAAGTGAGAATCGAATCAAATCAAATCAAATCAAAATAGATGAACATCAATGGAATTTGTATCCTTGTGGTACCAGTGCCGGTGGGACATAAGAAAACCATCCGAACGTGACCGTAGCCAGTACCGCAACGACTGGCCTCCGTGCTGAGGGCACGTAACAAACACCATCCGAGCGTGGCTGTCCGCCAGCCTCATCTGGCACCTGTGTCGGTGACACATAAGAAAACACCATCCGAGCGTGGCCGTCAGCCAGCCTTGTCTGGCACCTGTGTCGGTGGCACATAAAAAACACCATCCGAGCGTGGCCGTCTGCCAGCCTCGTCTGGCACCTGTGTCGGTGGCACATAAAATCACCCACTACACTCTCGGAGTGGTTGGCGTTAGGAAGGGCATCCAGCTGTAGAAACACTGCCAGATCTGACTGGCCTGGTGCAGCCTTCGGGCTTGCCAGACCCCAGTTGAACCGTCCAACCCATGCTAGCATGGAAAGCGGACGTTAAACGATGATGATGATGATGATGATGATGATATACATATATATATATATATATATATATATATATGGAGGCGCAGTGGTTAGGGCAGTGGACTCGTGGTTTCAATTCCCAGACCGGGCATTGTGAGTGTTTATTGAGTGAAAACATCTAGAGCTCCACAAGACTCCAGCAGGGGATGGTGGTAATCCCTGCTGTACTCATTCACCACAACTTTCTCTCACTCTTTCTTCTGTTTGCCTGCTTGCTTAGCCAACAGGGTGGTGTCATTGAAGGCTAAAACAATGCAAAGTGCATTGTGACCAGCGATGTGTAGCAACATCTGATGGCCTGGTCGGTCACATGATCACGTGATATATATATATATATATATATATATATAATTTTAAAAAAATATAGTAAATAGACATATAAACATATACTAAATACATAGATGAATGGAAAACACAGGTCACCAACTCGTCTTTGGTTTTCAGCCAGAGTCAAGCACAATTTTGGCCATTATCAATAATATTGCTCCCATCCTGGAGGCACCAGCAAGAAACTTGCCAGGAATGGGACCAAAGCATAACAAAACAATATGGGCTCGAGACGAGACTTAGTAGACAGATGAGGGACAAGATAATAAACAGAATAAAGGTTTAGGGCAACACAAAGACAACAATTAAAATGTTAATGATACAGCAAAAAAAAAAAAACCTTAAGGCTGCAAGACAAGACAAAAATGGGTAACGTGAAGGAGAAATGAAAAACTGTCCAAAAGGACTATAGGGATGGTGGCGTAGGGCAAGGAGCTCAGAAAATCATGACCAGTCCGATTGAAGGCAATGCGTAAAAGAATGATGCCACCTTAGGCTGTCAGGAATCACGTGGTAGTAGGAGGAGGGTAACAGTGAAAGATAGATAGAGAGAGAGAGAAAGGAAATAAAAGAAGCAGAGTAAAGGAAACAGACAGAGTGTCGCAAAAATATTCCAAGAATTTTTCTACAAATGGGTAAAAAAGTTATGAGTGTGTGCGTTACATAAATATTTTCAGGATTAGAAAAAAGACATCAAACAGAAAATAGGACATACCTGTATATATATGTATGTATGTGTGTATATATATATATATATATATATATATATATATATGTGTGTGTGTGTGTATAAATTAGAGAAGAACCACCATGTAGCAATTCAACAATGAAATAACAATGATATAATTAAATTATACCATATAGAACAAAATTAAATATACGATAAAACATATACCAATAATTAAGTAAAATACAAAATAATAAATAAATAGTATATAATTGGTAAAAAGACAATTTTTAATTATATATATATATATTTATATATATAATTTTAAAAAACATGTAGTAAATATTGCTGTGTGGAGGCGCGTGGCTTAGTGGTTAGGGTATCAGCACCATGATTGTAAGATTATGGTTTCGATTCTTGGACCGGGCAACGTGTTGTGTTCTTGAGCAAAACACTTCATTTCACGTTGCTCCAGTTTACTCAGCTGGCAAAAATGAGTAATGCTGTGATGGACTGGCGTCCTGTCCAGCTAGGGAATACATACGCCATAGAAACTGGGAAACTGGGCCCATGAGCATGGCTAGGCTTTAAAAAGGGCTCATTTATTTATTTTAAATATTGCTGCACCTCTTACGTGCCCAAACCTTACTCCAGGTACATCTTATGGAGTTTCTACCTACACCTTTTCAACAGATTGAACAGGGCCATCTACCTGAAAGGATTTGTGACTTGTGATTTGTCTGCCTTCTTACTTACCTACACCAATAAACTGTACTTCATCATGAGAGCTAGAAGAATCCCCCGACAAGACTAGGCCAAAAGTAAAGTGGTTTGGCTATAGGGATACAGTGCAGCTTGGGGCAGGACACTAATGCAATCGTCTATAGTTTTAGATCTTATTTGTAGTCACAATTATCAGTAATGAACACATTACTGAGAACTGGGTCTCTGAATTCATCTCTGCAACATTGCACTCCTGTCTACAGGATAAACAAGAACTTTGTTTTAATGCCAACATGCAAAGAAGATATTGCAAGTGAAAGGAGACTGCATCAATCCTACTACTACTATTGCTGCTGTTGCTGCTACTGCTACTACTACTACTACTACTACTACTACTACTACAAATTATTATTATTATTATTATTATTATTGACCTCACCTTTCATCTTTTTGGGGTTGATTAAATAAGTAACTTAGCGATTCGGCAAAAGAGACCGATAGAATAAGTACTAGGCTTACGAAGAATAAGTCCTGGGGTCGATTTGCTCTACTGAAGGCGGTGCTCCAGCATGGCTGCAGTCAACTAACTTTTTTTAGCCACGTAATAAATATTATATTCCCCCCCCACCATACATCATGAACGCTCTTTTTCTCTTCCCCTCTTTCTTGTCTCACTCTTCACCTTATCCTCTTTTTCTCTCTTCCTTTTTTTCTCCTCTCTTTCCCTTCAACTAATCACTTGAAAGCACTACAATTACATTCCCTCCACCTCACATCAGGGATGCTTTGCCCTCTTTTTCTCTAATCATGTGAAAGCATCACCAAAGGGCTAAGTAATGTAATAACAAGCAGAGTTATTATGTCCAACACCTGCTGTTGTGTGTGGGACAAATCTGGCTGTCAACTGAATCCATCATGAAGATCACACTGCCACCTTCCTTTGTGTTTATATGCCCAGTGGCCATGGTGAAAGAAGTTGTATGGTGGACAAGATTGAAGGGGCTGAAGACAAACACTTTTCTCTTTGGCCAATCCCTGATCAACTTCTGTAAGTTTCACTTGCAAAGGAAAATAAGGGTAGAGAAGGAAGTGTTGTCTTCAAGCCAGTTTGCTGAAAGGCGGATGAAAGTGGCGAGAATGATCCAAGTGAACAGGCCTGCCCTGAGCATACACCTGTAGTTGGGAAAAAGGAAAGGAAAAAAAGACACCTGCCTAAAAGTTAGGGTACCCATGGTTTTTTTTATGGGGTTTTTCCATGACCAGCCCTCAAATGTCTCTTCCTTATTGAGGATCACACAATGTTGATTTCCATTTAAAAAAAAAAAATTTGTTAGTCTTGTTTACATGCAAAACACTCACAACAACACACATGTACAACAACACACATGTACAACAACACACATGTACAACAACACACATGTACAACAACACACATGTACAAAACACACATGTACAACAACACACATGTACAACAACACACATGTACACAACACACATGTACAACAACACACATGTACAACAACACACATGTACAACAACACCATGTACAACAACACACATGTACAACAACACACATGTACAACAACACACAGTACAACAACACACATGTACAACACACACAGTACAACAACACACACATGTACAACAACACACATGTACAACACACACAGTACAACAACACACATGTACAACAACACACATGTACAACAACACACATGTACAACAACACATGTACAACAACACACATGTACAACAACACACATGTACAACAACACACATGTACAACAACACACATGTACAACAACACACATGTACAACAACACACATGTACAACAACACACATGTACAACAACACACATGTACAACAACACACATGTACAACAACACACATGTACAACAACACACATGTACAACACACACATGTACAACAAACACACATTCACAACGACACATGTACACACAACACCATGTACAACAACACACATGTACAACAACACACATGTACAACAACACACACTCACATGCATACACACGTTCTTTGTTTTGTCTTGTACTGTCCATAATGTTTTTCTTAATGTAAACCCCAGTGGTTAATAAAGAAATCATTTTATTATTATATTATTATTATTATTATTCTTGGCGTTAGGAAGGGCATCCAGCCGTAGAAACACTGCCAGATCTGACTGGGCCTGATGAAGCCTTCCAGCTTCACAGACCCCAGTTGACCCGTCCAACCCATGCTAGCATGGAAAGCGGACGCTAAACGATGATGATTATTATTATTATTATTATTATCATCATCATTATTATTATTCCATGTTTGACTTTTGCTTTACATTTGTACAAGTTGGCTCCAAGTCCCACCCAGAGACCTCAAGAGACAACAAGTTGGAAGTTCATGTTGGTGTTATCCCTAGGGTGCCATATATTTGGTTTTGTACGTAGTGTTGTACTAGTGAATGTCTAAAAAAAAACATACGAAAATTATGTTTGTTTTAAAACTTGAGATTACATAGAAAGTATTTTGCGTAGGATATGAGCAGTTCCCATGAGCACTATCTTTTGTTATTATTATTTTTATTATTATTATTATTATTGTTATTATTATTATTGTTATTATTATTATCATTATCATTATTATTATTATATTATTATTATTAGTAGTAGTAGTAGTAGTAGTAGTTAGTTTTATGATAAGCAAATTTTAAAAGGCAAACAATGGTGCGAAATAAGAAGTAACTTCCACAAACCTAGAATTTGAAAAGACATGTTGTCGGTGTTTATTGGTTGTAAATACGTTTGATTAAATGGGTCTTCATAAGGTTGTGGGTCTTTGGTCTTGCACTTTGTTTCACGGGTATGCTTTGGACGCTGAAGAATCGGCTGACTTTTGATGGTCCTCTGGACAGTAGGTGGTTTGAAAATTGATGCCAATCTTTCCTCTGGTGAATCACCAGTGTCTAAAACATCTCGAAGGTTAATTGGCTCTGAACAATGAAAATGTGTGAGATTAGCATTAATTAATCTGATTGATTTAATTTTATCATATTCCGTAAGCTGAGATATTTTTATTCTTTTCTGTATAGTTTCTTGTAGCCTTTCCAGGTGTATGATATTACTTTCCAGCCTAGATTTTAAACTTGTGGTTTTGTTCACTTTGCGTTCTTTTCTAAATACTTCCGATTTACTCCTTCCAATGTATTCAGTATTTCTGCCAAAATATGTAAATTCTAAACGTATTGTTCCATATTTCTGAAATAAAAACAAGACAGAATGTCCATATAGTATAAAATCAAAAGAATGAAAACGAACTATGACTTTTATTTGAAGTAGAAAAAATGGTAAGTATTGAATTCTTTTGAAGTGCTACAAAAACATATACTTTGAGACAAAATGAAAATTAGAAATTGTTACATTCTTCAAGCCTTTCCCAATGATCTTTCTAGAGAATAAGAAGGGAACTAGTTTCAACTAGGAATTCTTATAAGTAATAGGCATAGGAGTGGCTGTGTGGTAAGTAGCTTGCTTACCAACCACATGGTTCCGGGTTCAGTCCCACTGTGTGGCACCTTGGGCAAGCATCTTCTACTATAGCCTCAGGCCGACCAAAGCCTTGTGAGTGGATTTGGTAGACGGAAACTGAAAGAAGCCCATTGTATGTATGTATGTATATATATGTGTATGTTTTTGTGTGTCTGTGTTTGTCCCCCCCCAACATTGTTTGACAACCAGTGTTGGTGTGTTTACATCCCCGTAACTTACCGGTTCGGCAAAAGACACCAACAGAATAAGTACTAGGCTTACAAAGAATAAGTCCTGTGGTTGATTTGCTCGACTAAAGGCGGTGCTCCAGCATGGCCACAGTCAAATGACTGAAACAAGTAAAAGAATAAAGAGTATGTATCATACGAAATGCAGATACGTTGCAAAAGGCAAATTTACTGTAGTATTCATCAGCAGATCATATCTCTTTACCAGCGTCACCTTACTGGCACTTGTGTCCCGTGCTAGTAGGGTGCTAAGAGCACCATCCGAGCGTGATCGTTGCTAGAGCGGCTAGCTGGCTTCCGTGCCAGTGGCATGTAAAAGGCACCATTCGAGTGTGATCATTACCAGCGTCGCCTTACTGACACCTGTGCCAGTGGCATGTGTAAAAAGATTCGAGCGAGGTCGTTGCCAGTACCGCCTGATTGGCCCCCATGCTGGTGACACGTAAAAGCACCCACTACACTCTCGGAGTGGTTGGCGTTAGGAAGGGCATCCGGCTGTAGAAACTCTGCCAGATCAAGATTGGAACCTGGTGCAACTATCTGGTTCTCCAGCCCTCAGTCAAATCGTCCAACCCATGCTAGCATGGAAAGCAGACGTTAAACGATGATGATGATGATGATCCTGTGTTTAATGACATAAATATATTAGTAGCTGGCAAAAATATTGTGATAATTGCAGTATGTTACTGATTAATATCTTAAAACCACTCTCAATTATCTATCATTTTATAGTGTTGTGCCACTTATTAAATTTGAGCTGTGTTCCTAATGTTATCTGATGAATATCAAAGTTTCAGGTAAGCTTTGTAGTTACATGCAGAAATCCTGAGGGAGGAAACTGGCAAGCAGCTGTGATAGAAGGTGTTACCTGCAAGCAAGCACAGAACTGTCTATAAATTATACGAGGTGAATTTTCTTATTTGAAACCTATGTAATTTATCATAATGTTTTTTTTCCGAGAGTCTTACATAACAAATATCCTAGCAGTAGCAACAGTGAGAGTGCTATATGTGCATTTCCGCGTCTTTGAGCTTTGTCAGTAGTGTGAATTCACTGCCAGCTACATGCTATGTTTACCTATTATACGTGGGCCAGTTAATTTCTGACCTGCAAAAACTTATTGGACATTTATAGGTACAGGTGTGGCTGTGTGGTAAGAAGCTTGTTTCCCAACCACATGGTTCCAGGTTCAATCACACTTTCATGGCACCTTAGGCAAGTGTCTTCTACTATAGCCTTAGGCTAACCAAAGCCTTGTGAGTGGATTTGGTAGATGGAAACTGAATGAAGCCCGTTGAGTGTGTGTGTGTGCATGTGTGGTGTCTGTGTTTGTCCCCCTGTCACTCCTTAACAACCAATGTTGGTGTGTTTACATTCCCTTAACTTGGCAGTTCAGCAAAAGAGTTTGATAGAATAAGTACCAGGCTTGAAAAAGAAAAAAAGTACTGTGGTCGATTCATTTGACTGAAATTCTTTAAGGTAGTGTCCCAGCATGGCCACAGTCTGATGACACACATGCATAACTGCACACATGTGCATATCCATGCATAACTGTATGGTTGAGAAGTTTGCTTCACAGCTGTATGGTCAGTTATCCTCACAACCATGCAAACAAATATCTTCTACTAAAACCCAGGCCAAATAATGTCATGTGAGTGAATTTGGTAAATGGAAATGACCAAAGTAACTTGGGACCTATGAAAGGAAAAGTTTATGAAGCGAATCGTTTCCTGGATTCTCATGCACCATTTGAAACCCAGTCTAGATTTTTCTGTGAGTCCCCACCTAGTGTTCTTGGCATTAGCACTAAAAAATTTATGTAAGTTGACTGTTAACCTGTGACTATATCTTGTCAAACTTAGTTCAAAACAAACTAAAACCCTTTTGTTTAGCATGACGTAATTTAATTAGAACAAGAGCACTCAGAAAGTGCAAACCTCTGCCAAGGCAACACCAATGTCCTCTCAATGATTAGCCAGAGAGGATTTTTAAAATGAGAATATCTAAAATAAACTCTACTGCTCTTACAAATGAGAATACTAAAAATGAACCCGACTGCTCTCAAAAATTAAGTAAAAAAAAACAGGAAAAATAATCTAGAATCCTTGTTCAGAACCAGATCAATCCCAAAATCTAATCAGTTTGTGCCAGTCACAAGGACAAACATCCCTGAAAGTTTCATCCGAATTCATCTGGTGGTTCTTGAGATATCTTCCCCACAGACAAACAAACAAATAAACATGACTGAAAACAATACCTCCGCCTTTGCTAAGGCAGAGGTAAAGATACTATAAATACATAACCCAAATTAAATTCTCCCTCTTTCTTCAGTGCCTTGCCCAAAGCTCATTGTTCTTTCACCTGGTACCTAACAGAAGGAGCACCTACTGCATGTTTCTGAGGGACTATACAACTCCACCCTCTTTACTCAGCAACCTAGTGGAGTGAATTGTTTTATTCTCTTTCTCTCTTTTTTCCTTCCAACCAGATGAACACAGCTACTTAAGAAATTCTTAACAGAACTTTGACTAATCTTTGTGCAACTCGAGGAAGTTGCTTCTTATATTGTAACAGTAAAATAAAGACCATTCCAACCACGAGCGTAGCTAGAGTGTGTGCCACCCGGGGCAACTCTTCCATTTTCCACCCCTAGACCCCACAAAAAACACACATTGCCTAAAGCAGACCTAAAAGTGGTGCCCCTTTAAAAGTGCCACCCCTACTGCCCCTCCCCCAAGCAATGCTAGTGATTCCAACCATCGTTTTTTGAAAAAAACATTTGAACAAGGTCGTTGTCAGTGACACTGGACTGGCTCCTGTGCAGGTGGCACATAAAAAGCACCATTTGAGCGTGGCCATTGCCAGTACCACCTAACTGGCTCTTGTGCTGGTGGCATATAAAAGCACCCACTACACTCACGGAGTGGTTGGCATTAGGAAGGGCATCCAGCTGTAGAAACTCTGCCAGATCAGATTGGAGCCTGGTGCAGCCATCTAGTTTGCCAGTCCTCAGTTAAATTGTCCAACCCATGCTAGCATGGAAAGCGGACGTTAAACAATGATGATGATGATGATGATCCATTACATTTACATTACTCCAAACACATGAAAGCAGGACTAACTAAAAGTCTGAAAACAAGAATGCATGTTTAGGACAAAATTATGAAGATGCTCTGGACGAGCAAAAGGCAAAAATGTAGGAAACTTAAAGTACCCAGCCTACCTGTGGTTTCACTTCATTAATATTGCTTGATCTAAATTTAATAAAGCCAACAGTTTTATGACTTGATATTTGTTTATTCTCCAATAAAGTTGCTAATGTCATGGTCAAATCGGTATTCAGAAATCCAGGTTTTACACGTATCATACAGCAATCTTTCCATTTGTTAGAATACAAGAATTTCCAGAAACTATCTGCACAGAACAAGGAAATAAGAAAAAATACATTAAAACTTTTGAGAGGAAAACAAAATTATTGGATTTACCATCCACTGTTCAAGAGACAGACCTCACTCATCAACCAGTAAGGTGGGTGGGGTTGAAGGTGCATTGCTTAATGGATAGGGTATTCAGCTTATGGCTGTAAGGTTGTGAGTTCGATTCCCAGCAGTGTGTCGTGTCCTCGAGCAAAACATTTTATTTCATGTAGTCCCAGTTCATGCAGCTGACAAAAAAAAACCCCAGTAGTACCGTAAATCTTTGAGTATAATCTGCATTTTTTCCCCAAAATCCCTAGTGCGTATTATACACAAGGTTAAAAATGAAAAATATTTTCTAAGCAATGTCCGAATCTCTAATTGCTGTCTGGCAATGTTTATTCAGACACATTTTGTGATGTCGGGCACAAAATATACCTTAAGCTAAGCCTGAAAGCAATGAAGTCATAAAAGAATCATCCATAACTTGCAGTAAGCAACATTTATTAAATGTTATTACTGTTATTTCTTTATTTTCTGCAAACAAAATGCACAAAAATGCTACACGTTTGCATTATGTTATATATATACAATAATAATAAAGTACATTACCATATACAGTTTTACAAACCAAGGACATTATATAGCCCTCTTTGATTCAAGTTAGAGAAGGAGTGCATATTATACACAAAGTTTAGGTTTTTCAGAGGTACAGCCCCCTAAAAATCCCCTGTGCATTATACTCAAGGGCGGACTATATTCGAGGATTTACGGTACCTATATTTCAAAGGACCAGCCTTGTCACATTCTGAATTTTGCTAAGTCTCCTTGAAAACTACATTATGAGTGTGTCTGGGGAGCACTCAACAACTTGCACCATTAATCTCACGAGTAGGCTGTTCCATTGTTGGGTCAACTGGAACCCTCATCAACATAACAGACAGTGCTAGTTATGGCAGTGTTACTCATTTGTATCTGAGTGACTAAAGCAAAATGAAATAAAGAGTGTAGTAAGTCACCTATGTAGAAAGTCACCAATTTAGTGAGGGTGTTCGTTTGTTGTGTCTACAATTTTAGTGTGAGTGCATTTATAGTGTCACCAGTGTAGTGAGAGTGTTGTCAATAATTTATAGTGTGGAAGTTGGTAAAAGGAAAAATATCAGAAAGCAATTTTTATTCAAAAATATTTTTTAATTAACATCACTTGACAAGTAGTAAGATGTGTAACTTGTATGTATGTATGTGTGAGTCAGGGAAAGCTTTTATCACTTATGTTTGTACAATAGATTTAGTGGTAAGTCACGAGTTGATATAATTCAGAGTTAGCCTCACAACAAAAATGTGAAGAACAAAGAGCTGTTCCATGTTGAAAGAGAGATGTGATATAATTCAAAACTAGCAGACACGAAGTTGGTGTGCAAAGCAAAGTTGCCGCTCCATGTCGAAAGATAGATGTTACTTTTCTGCTCTCTATCGGCTAATTAAATTAAAACTCTCACTTCTCTTCATGGGCAAAGAACTGCCTCTAGTATTGATATATGCCCAGCTCTGATTGGCTGGAGTTCTTATAGTGCAACAACATGGCAACAAAAGTAGCATTTCTGACTCACTGCAAGAGTTTTTCTCTAGAGCACCAACACATTTGGGAACTGAAACAGCGACCACATGATTGTGAGCATAATACCTCTAATTACTAGGCCATACCTTCACTGCCTGTTGGAGTGTGTTTAAGTTATTCAAATCATTTAACTTATATTTACCTGAATCAACCTCTACACTATAAGCTGGAATTTTCATGTCATATGCTTCACACACAATACTTTCCTTGAATGTTGGACGTAGGAAAACATTTTTGTAGTCGATTATACTAGAGCGTTTCTTAGAATTTTCTACAGGGCCTGAAATTAGCGGGCGAGTTGCTTGTGTATAAAGGAAACGTTGCGTGCTATTCATAGTTCGTCAATAATTAATATATCTCATTCACATCTGCAGAACAGAAATAAAGAAATGGAACAGATGAGAGAGAAATAAAACAAGAGAGAGAGAGAGAGAGAGAGAGTAAAAAGAGGAAGAGAGAACAAAGGGAATAAGTGGAAAGGGCTTTGAAAGCACGATTCGATATCGATCCTATTTGTAATGCTTCGATTACTAAAAATAATCCCACCTCAGAAACCTTTTGATAGGCACAGATACGGCTGTGCGGTTAAGAAGCTCACTTGGGAGCTCAGTCCCCTTAGACAAGTGTCTTCTGCTATAACCCTGGACTGATTTATGCCTTGTGAGTTAATTTGATAGCTGGAACTGTGGGTCGTATAACATATATATCTATATGCATACGTGTATTCGTGTCAGTGTTTGTTCCCACCAACATCACTACCACCACTTGACAGACAGTATTGGGTAATTGTTCAGTTTAGTTATATAAAAATTAAGGGGCAGATAAGTAGTTCGGTGGCATAAAGAGTCTCGAGGAAGTGTTATTTGGTCGAAGTACCTGACCGCACAGAAGAAACTTTAACTGAGCTGATACAAAGGTAGATTTTGCCTGTGTCTCACACAATCAGCGATGGATGACGAACATATAATAACATTGGTATCCTCAATGGTGGTGCCTACAACAACATTTTGTTGATCCTCATGATCAAGACGTCCACACAAAATGTGGAAAATATGTTAATGCGGGTGAAACGGAAGTTGAGACGACAGTTTGGGACATGGGACGAATTGTTTGTTTCATATCTGTATGAGTTTCTCTGGTGTAATTCCACTGAGAAAAAGAAGACATTTGTTCACTTTCTGGCGGTGATCGCCAGTCTTTATGCTGTATAAAACGCAAGCTGCTTCTTTTACTACTCATCTCCCCTTAATTTTATTTCTTTTTATTCTACTAAACTGAACAATTACCCAGTATTGTTTTGTTTACATCCCTGTAAATTAGAGTTTTAGTAAAAGAGATGGATAGAATAAGTACTAAACTTTAAAAAAAAACTTTTTAAACATTAAAAGAAACCCAGCGGTTGATTTGTTAGATTAAAATCTTTTAACGCGGTGTTCCAGCTTGGCCGCGGTCGAATGATTGAAATAAATGACAGGCAAAGAAATTAAATGTGCTTTCTTCTCTTGAAACTAAAAAGTTTAATAGCAGTGTTCCTACAAAAATTAATCCCTTCTCGAGTCTCTAGGAGCCACAGCGTAAGTACTCATCACCAATTTCATATAGCATTAAGCATATGAGATACAAACATTTTCACAGAGTATGGCGGCGAGCTGCAGAAACGTTAGCACGCCGGGCGAAATGCTTAGCAGTATTTCCTCTGCTGCTACATTCTGAGTTCAAATTCCACCGAGGTCGACTTTGCCTTTCATCCTTTCGGGAGCGATTAAATAAGTACCAGTTACGCACTAGGGGTCTTTTCCTTTAGAAAGGCAATTTCTAGTCACCTAAACACATTTAAACTTCGTATACTGGTAGAATGTGTTTATAAAACATCATTTTTTCTTGGCTTTATTGAGAAAATTCTATAGTTTGTAAGATATTTCCACTTTAATTTCGAGCATTTCGGCAATTTTAACCAATCGCTGACCTCCATTTGGGGTGAAAACATTCCGTGCTGTATGAATATGTCCCTCGTTTAAGAAACAGATTGGGTTTATTTACATTTGCGAAGTAAAAAAGATACCCTTCCCCAACCCCTAACCCTAACCCTAAAACAGATTGAAATGCAATAGATCGATACTTGGGTTATAATTATGGGTGACATTTTCATACGACAACGCTACGGAAAATGGGATTTTTTTCTAGCGGTATCAAATGAAAATGTCACCCATAATTATAACCCTAGTATCGATCTATTGCATTTCAATCTGTTTTAGGGTTAGTGTTTAGTTAACTAGAAATTGTGTTGACATGTGCCGTTCAAAATGAAAAGATCCCGCACTGGGGTCAATATAATTGACTTAATCCGTTTTTGTCTGTCCTTGTTTGTCCCCTCTGTGTTTAGCCCCTTGTGGGTAGTAAAGAAATAGGTATTTCGTCTGCCGCTACGTTCTGAGTTCAAATTCCGCCGAGGTCGACTTTGCCTTTCATCCTTTTGGGGTCGATTAAATAAGTACCAGTTACGTACTTGATCGATATAATCGACTTAATCCGTTTGTCTGTCCTTGTTTGTCCTCTCTGTGTTTAGCCCCTTATGGGTAGTAAAGAAATAGATATTTCGTGTGCCGCTACGTTCTGAATTCAAATTCCCCCGAGGTCGATTTTGCTTTTCATCCTTTCGGGTGTCGATAAATTAAGTACCAGTTGCGTACTGAAGTTGATCTAATCGACTGGCCCCCACCTCCCACAAAATGTCGAGCATTGTGTCTAGAGTAGTAAAGAATATTTTCAAAAAGTTACTGTCATTAACTTTTCCTTGTAAAGGAAATGGAAGTTAGAATCTTTCATTAAATACAACAGCATTTACTTTGACGTGGCGGACAAGGAAGATGTTGATAAATAAATGTCTTGGTCACAGATACAACGTATAACGAGGCTTAGATTTGAATAAAAGTACTCAAATCGTTATTCTGGTTGATGGCCAAGCCAAAACAAATAGGCGGAGTTGCAATATCAGTTGGCATGAACTTATGGTTTCGGAGGTTTTTTAAAAAATTTTGACAGAAGCAATTGATAAAGAATCACCTGTTTACACACACGCACACATATATAGAATACAAAAAAATGGGACAAGAAGGGTATCTTTTTTTCTTCGCAAGAACGCAAAACATCAAGACAGATGATACAAAAAATGGACAAGAAAAAACAAGGACGGATCATTCAGAGTTTTCTTTCATCAGTCGAGTTCCAGATTAGATTTGCAGTTTCGGCTGGTTATACTCGAGACTGCTCCAATCTGGCCAGCCCCAAGGAAAATCTAAGCTAAAAGCACTAGGTTCCTTGGATGAAAGCAGGGAATGTATACGAAAACAAGGACTAATGCAGGACATTAGCAACAGGTGTCTCTCGACTAAGGACGAATTAAATTTATTTATATATAGATATATATATATATATATAACGTGGTCACGTGACCGACCAGACCATCAGATGTTGTTACACATCGCTAGTCACAATGCGTTCGCATTGTTTTAGCCTTCAAATGACGCCACCCCACTGGCTAAGCAAGCAGGCCAACAGAAGAAAGAGTGAGAGAAAGATGTGGCGAAAGAGTACAGCAGGGATCGCCACCACCCCCTGCCAGAGCCTCGTGGAGCTTTAGGTGTTTTCGGTCAATAAACACTCACAACGCCCGGTCTGGGAATCGAAACCGCGAGTCCGCTGCCCTAACCACTGGGCCATTGCGCCTCCACACACATATACATACATACATACATATACATACATACATATATATATATATACATATATATATATACATATATATATATACATATATATATATATACATGTATATATATACATATATATATATATATATACACACATACGCGCGCGCGCGGCTGTGGTTAAGAAGCTAGTTTTCCAACCACGTGATTTCAGTTTCAGTCACTCAGTGCAGTACCTGGTGCAAATGCCTTCCAAGTGAATTTGGTTGTCGAAAACTGTTTGGAAGTTGATTGTGTGTGTGTGTGCGCGCGCGCGCAAGTCTATTCCTTGATTCACCGTTTTTTAAACCGCTACAACAAAGGTTTGAACTCAGATTACGTTGAGCAGTCGAAATGAACTCTATACTTTATTTAGTTCAGCACTCTACATTTTCAATCACGTCTACTGTCCTAGATATTGATTTCACGCTTTAGCACCGAATCATAAAATTTCCGAGGCGGAATACAGTCAATTAAAGGCTACGAGCTCGCAGGATCATTAACACGTTTGATGAAATGCTTAGCGACGTTTCTTCTGAATCTTTTCGTTTTGAGTTCAAATCTCGCTGAGAGGCATTTCTTTTGCCTCTTCATGTTCTGATTTCAAATCACGCCGAGATCAGTTTTGCCCTTCATCCCTTTGAAGTCCTTAAAATAAAATACCTCAAGTACAGGGGTCGATGTACTCGGCTTATCTCTTCTCTTCAAAATTGCTGGCCTTGAAACCCTGTAACTGACTGGTGTCCTATTATGGGGCATGTTGAGATCTCGGCCACTTATATCTCACGGAAAACGGATAACCAGCCTTATGTTTCATAGGCTTCAAAAAAAAAAAAAAATCGATTAACATTGATAAGTAATGGCTGATATTTACATATACTCGACCCAAAGAATTCGGAAAGCAAAGATATTTAATCTGATATGTTACCGTTTCTATCACTCCACAGTTCTGGCCGCCTTATCTATAGGAATTCATTACTGTGAAGGAGATTAAAGATGGTAACGCTTCGACTATATGTCTTTTAAATATTCACATACAAACATCCGGTTTTGCCCTTTCAAAACCGGCCAGAACTTATTGTTCAATATTCACGATGTTGACCTTTAGTAAGACAATACATCGTATACCTACATGGTACAGAGAATGTAATTGAAAGAAAATCTTGCTATGTAACTCTGAAAAGAGAGAGGGCAAAGTTTGAAGTTATTGTTTCTACCAGCGGTTATATGTTATTCGAGATATTTTTGGAATATCGAAGCAGAAAAAGGCAAGACTTCCGCCCGTGCCCTCCCCCCACCAAACCATCCTTTTCAAAAACTTTTTTTTTTCGACACAAACCTACCTTTTCGGCTAAGGGGAATACGAATCTGCAAAAAAATTGGCAAAAATCGACATTTCTAAATTACCACCCCCACCCCTATTTCTTTCATTTTTAACTTTTTTCACAATTTTTTTTCCTCAAAATATGCGGGAAAATACAGAGATTATGATTCTGAAAAAAATTTCCCAAAATCTTTGTAAAATTTTTTTAAAGAATTTTTTCTTTTCTAAATATGCGGGAAAATACGGACATCAAGATTCGGACAAAAGGTCAAAACATTTCTGTACTTACGGTTACGGTTTTAGGGTTAGTGTTGCGGAAAAAAGTCAAAATTGAAGAAGTGGGGGGGGGGGGATTTTCACAATGCCGATTTTTGACAATTTTCCCGAACCTCCGTATCCGAAAACGGGATTTTTGGCAAAAGAAATTTAAAAAGTAAACAAATTTGGGAGAAAATGGGAGGTGACGAGCGGAAGTCTTTCCCAGAAAAATACTGTAAAATAAGTTAGGTATAATTATAAGATTTTTCTTCTACTGTAGATATTTCTACTGATATATGTATTTATATGAATACCTCCATCAGTAAAGAGGCTTTGTGCTTCCGGCCAGCATGTCTGATGAGTCATCTATATTGCTTGGTGCAATAGTAGATGCAAAACTTGTGGTAACTTTCTGACCAGTTATATGCCATAACCAAGAATACACTACTCGAATACATAAAGGATATAACTGGTCAAAATTTATTTTGGAGTGTGCTTTTTTCTCTGACTTGTGGAGAACTGACCGATATATATATATATATATATGAGAAAAAGAAGAAAATGAAGGATGCATTAGGATGCACAAGCCAGTGGCGAATGCAGGCGTTGCCCTGGCAACATCCTTTCTAACCGCATTGTTGCAAATATAACATTGTTATTATATTTCCAGCAGTTTCACAACATTATTGTTTCATAGGTCTATTTGTTACGAATTGCGATTTCCACTTTAATCGTATTTTTTTCAAAACTTTTGGGCAGCACTCCCCAAAAAATCCATGACCGCGCACCCCTCTGCAAGCGCACATATCTGAATTTAAGACTGAGTCTATCAATGATTAGCCAATACATTGGGATGTAGTTCTTTTTCTATCAAATTCTTACTCTGACGAAATGTTCAATTAACTATATTCAGTATGAATCTTTAATTTAATTTCTCTAATTTGAACATTAATTGAACATGGAAATGATTGTAGGTTCTATGAGTTTGATATTGTTCGGAATTGAATTAATTTTAATAGATTGATGGCGGAGGTAAAGAATACGTACACCATCCGTTTTCGGTGTAACAAAAAACCTAACCTAAGCACTTGATGTGCGTGTATTCTTAACTTTCACCAAATTGATGTCTATATGTCAATTTCTCCGTTTCCTTTTTCTCGTACATAAATGATAATTTACCCATATCCATCAATGCGAAGTGGAGGCACATGGCCTAGTGGTTAGAGCAGTGGACTCGCGGTCGAGGGACCGCGGGTTCGAATCTCAGACCGGGCGATGTGTGTGTTTATGAGCGAATCACCCAAGCTCCACGCGGCTCCGGCAGAAGGTAATGGCGAACCTCTGCTGACTCTTTCGCTACAACTTTCTCTCACTCTTTCCCCCTGCATATTGCAGCTCACCTGCGATGGACTAGCGTCCCGTCCAAGGTGGGGAACCTATACGCCAAGGAAACCGGGAAACCGGCCCTATGAGCCAGGTGTGGCTCGAGAAGGAACAAAAAACAACAACAAATTAATGCGAAGCTAACATCTTTTGGTTATTTTTACTAATACACTGGATATAACTGGGAGACTTGGAGGCTTACACCCATTCAAAAGGAATTTATATAGTTGAATTAATCAAATATATATACGCACGCGCGCACAGATAATGCGCAGAAAACAAGCTGCCTGGATATCAAGTCACTTTCACTTTTGAACATTCTCTATGAGGTTAGATAAAAAATATAAAGGTTACTATAAATTATGTACTGATATCACAGAAAATAATAAAATCTCTGTGTAGAAAAGAAAAGAAAACCAAAAAAATTCCTTCTCTTCACGTTTTTCTTCGTAGTTGAGAACTAAAGGTCGAACGTATCAAATGAAAAACGGTTGTGATATTATCATATCCCCACTAATTATTTCAATAAAACCGAAGAATATTATTTTGTATGCTAAGGTTTCTTTTATATATTTTTTCTTCTCTGTAGTTTTTTGGCAACGGGAAGAGGAAACTTTATATATTTTAGATAAAAGCATTAACGATGAACTCGAAGTAGAATGTTAACGACCAGAAAACGAAACTTACTTTTAAATTGATATCTCATTTATTTTTCACCTAAGATGATATGTCATTAAAAAAAAAAAAATTTAACATAGCTAAAATACTTCGTTAGGTTAACAGCTGAAGAAAATTGAATCTTTTCTCAAAGCCATTATCAGAAACTGAAATCAGGTTAGAGATTCGAGCCGTTGGTCGAAAACATCTGGCTCAGTCGTCAAATGAAACCAGTAAAATTTAGTAATATCGAATGAATCCATATATGGACAACAGGCGAGATTGAAGCCAAAGCACAAGATAAAAACTTAATCGTTGAAAATATGATGTGAGACCAGAAATTTTATCAAATGAACAAGATAGCAAGAAGAACGCGATGTAAAGAGATGACAAACCATTATAAATACAAAGAAACGTATTTTGTTTTGTAATTCACCTGTTAGCTGAATGCAGACGACATCTTATAATTAGTGTGTCGATTTAACATCAGTTATTATTTCAATGAGTGGATGATAAATAAATAAACGGGTATAATCATCAAATACGTTATTCGTCTGCAAGCTTGTCTGTTACGATGGAAATTAAATGACTGTTGGTATTTGATATTTTTCTTTGATGATTGAAATCTGGTCTTTTTTCTCTTACGTCACTTGCTCGGGGAACGCATTTTGAATAAGTTCAACCGAACTACCCCAAATAACTTTGAACACGTTATCTATTGCTGTGGTTACTGTTACAGAGTCAATCCTAGCTTCAACAGCTATGGTTTTATATGCTGTAACTGTTATGAAGTTATTTAGTTATGGGATGCAAGTTATTTTGCACTAGGATGCAACATCCTATTCTATTTATTTCACTCTTATTTCAGGATTTTGCAAATATTTCAGTTAAAAATTGTTTCATACTGTAGCAGTTAGCACAGCGTTTTTACGTTTTGCTCCGAGTGCGTTTCAAATAATAGTAAAACTACATACATACAAATAGGTAGAAAGAAAGAAAGATAGATAGATAGATAGATAGATAGATAGATAGATAGATAGATAGATAGATAGATAGATAGATAGATAGCCAGACAGACAGACAGGTAGACAGACAGACAGACGGACGGACGGATGGATGGAGAGTGCGAGAGAGATATTTTTCTGAATTTATTCACGAAAATAGTCAAAATCTTTTCAAGCAGCGCCTCAATTACAGTGGTCAACTAAAGATTTCTTCGTGAAACCGTAGGGAACTAGTGATGGTCTATGTTTTTGCAAATAGTAAGTAGAAAAAGTTCACAAAATGGAAGAAATGAGAGATGTTTGTCCAAAACATCCGTTTTCTCCTCTTCACGAAAAACTAACATATTCTACTTTGACATAAGACCAACACTTTGTAAGTGAATATGGTAGATTCTTCGTCTGTGGTGATAAACAAGCATATAATTAACAATTTCTACTCTGGAAATTAACGTTGATTTGAGTGAATATTCCACAAATACGAATTCTAACGCAATTCATAGGCCATTTCAGCGGGATACAATATGACAAGGCTAAATTACAGATATATGATTTAAAAGTAAGACGTACAGACAATTGCGGGATCTTTTCCTTTTGAACGGCACTTTTCAACACAATTTCTAGTTAACTAAACACTTTTAAACTTCGTATACTGGTAGAATGTGTTTATAAAACATAATTTTTCTTGGCTTTATTGAGAAAATTCTATATGTCGTAACATATTTCGTCTTTAATTTCGAGCATTTCGGCAATTTTAACCAATCGCTGACCTCCATTTAGGTAAATAACATTCTGTGCATAATGAATATGTCCCTCCTTTAAGAAACAGAGTGGGTTTATTTACATTTGTGAAGAAAAAAAGATACCCTCCCCCCCTAACCCTAACTCTAAACCTAAATCTAAAATAGATTGAAATGCAATAGATCGATACTAGGGTTATAATTATGGGTGATAATTTCATACGACACCGCTACGGGATATTGGATTTTTTTCTAGCGGTGTCAAATGAAAATGTCACTCATAATTATGGCCCTAGTATCGATCTATTGCATTTCAATCTATTTTAGATTTAGGGTTTAAAGTTAGTTAGTTAGGGTAAGGGTTGGGGAAGGGTATCTTTTTTTCTTCACCAATGTAAATAAACCCAATCTGTTTCTTAAAGGAGGGACATATTCATTGTGCACAGAATGTTATTTACCTAAATGGAGGTCAGCGATTGGTTAAAATTGCCGAAATGCTCGAAATTAAAGATGAAATATGTTACAACATATTATGTTACAAAGTGCCGTTCAAAAGGAAAAGATCCCAATTGAGTCTTAAAAAGGCTGAAAGACAAAGATGACTATGTTTGGGATTTGAAATCAAGAAAGTAGACAGTTGAGTAGTTCAGAACAAATATTTTTTCCTTTCCGCTATGGACACAAGGCCTGACATTTTAGAGGAGGGGGTTAGTCGATTACATCGACCCCAGTGCTCAACTGGTAGTTACTTGATCGACTCCGAGAGGATGCGAAATAAAGTCATCTCTGCAGAATTTTAATTCAGACGGACGAAATGTCTAAGTATTTTCTCCTGTGTGCAAATGATTCTGACAGCTTTTCAATGGTCAAATATTAAAAACATTTGTAACAATACCAACACCAGCATATTTTTTTCCAACACTTTAAACGTTAGTTCTCCCCTCTCAGAATATGTAGATAATGTTTCTATTTTTTGTTTGTAAGCTTAAAATATGTTTTTATTAAACATTTATTATTGACAATGCATTCATAAATAAAGTACAGAACTGGGAGTGGTTATTATCAGTTTAGCCTAAAGACAAGTAAATTCGGCCTAGCCTAGCCAAGAGACAAGTTAATTCGACTTAAGTCGTTTTTTGACTTCGTGTCTAATTAACGATGTAAGTGAGGAATGCCTATATAGTGATATCCTATCTTTATTATAAGCTATGTGCTGCGCTCTGAAACAAAACAGCCGATATAAAATCAGTAGTGAAATACTGAACTAAGTAGAAATTAGTAGATAGTTTAGTGGCCTAGAACAAATAGCTGAAACAATGAACAAATACCAAGAACAAATAGCTGAATCAGTGAATTATCTCAGAGAGGAAAAATAATATCAGATGTAAGTGAAATAGGTCAAACAAAACGTGTAATGTTTCTTTTGACCGATAAATTATTCAACACAAATCGAAAAGATACATTTTTTCGGGTATTCCAGATGATAGTGTTGGTCATCAATTTTGAAGAGATGGCGGCGCTGTAATTTAAAAAGGTATATGGAAAGTTTACGTGCTTGAAGTTCAGGTGTTTTTTTTTTATTTCACTGCAATGTTTGTGAGATTTTATGGAAAAGTTTGAGCTTATCATTAACAAATACAACTGATAAAAAAAAAAATTGTGACATAGATTCAGTGTCACTGATGTCGGAGTGAAATGAGATTGCGATACATTCATATCCTCTTCAAATACCTATTTAGTGAAATAAAATGGAATATGAGACGTTTCAGCGCAGCCGTTTTGGCGCCGCTGAGACGCTGGCTTATTTGACATCAGACGTTTTAATGTTTCTTTATCTCTTCCCCGCCTCTCTCTCTGTTTATGTGTCTGTGTATCTAATTATGTTCTAATTTGTACATGTGTAATGTCTCTCCTTCTCTCTCTCTCTCTGTATGTTGCGTGTGTATGTATGTATGTATATATATATATATGTACATAATGTATATATATATATATATATATATATATATATATATATAGATATATATATATATATATATATATATAGAAGGAGCTTCTACAGGACTAGAACTGTTTCATTCAGATGAAATCTTCAGGAAGCTGGCTGTCAAAATAAATACCAACCTACCCAAAAAACGTCCCCCACCACCACTCCATTAAATCTGCCTAAATGCATAAAAACCAGAACTTATTTTGACAGCCAGCTTCCTGAAGATTTCATCTGAATGAAACAGTTCTAGTCCTGTAGAAGCTCCTTCTATAAAATAAATTACTTTACTCTGCTATGTATTGAGTACCTTATTTACTGTGGTTAACCCCGACTCAACCCGGGACCTACACATATATATACATATATATATATATATATATATATATATATAATGTATGATGAATTTATGGAATGAAGTTGCATAAATCCCATTAATTTTGTTAAGAATGGAGGAAACAAGTTGTTAAAATTTATATGGAGTTTTAACAACTTGCTTCCTCCAATCTTAACAAAATTGATGGGATTTATGGAACGAAGTTCCATAAATTCATCAAACATTATATACAAGTACTACTTTCATATCTTCGCAAATTTACGCCTGTAAACTTTCACCAAAGTATGAAGAATCAACATTAGGAATCTTTTTTGGAAACCTCCAATTAAAAAACGAATCCACATTCAACCTTTATACACCTATATGTGTGTGTATTTATATATATATATATATATGACAAGCTTCCACATGATATCCATTTACCAAATTCACTCACAAGGCGTTGGTCGGCCTGGGGCTACAGTAGATGACATCTGTCCAAAGTGCCGCTCAGTGTAATTAAACCCGAAACCACCTGATTACAAAGCGAGCTTCTTAACCAATCAGCCATGAATGCATCTAATAAAAGCAATACGGAATATACATACAACTTATTTGTCTAAGTTTAACTTACTTTTTTACCAATTACTCTCTTTCTCTGTCTGTCTTTCCCTCCCCTCCCTCTCTCAATTTCTCTCTCTCTGTTTCTTTCTCTCCCTCCTCCCCTCCCTTTCTGTTGTTACCTGCTCTAATACCATGTAATATTGTAGGGACTTTGCCTTGAGTGCAGTACTCGAATTCTGGCACAAGGCCGGCAATTTCGAGGGAGGGGATTAGTGTCGATTGCTCAACTGGTACTTATTTAATCGACCCTGAAAGGATAAAAGTCAAAGTCAACCTCAGCGGAATTTTGAACGGAGAACATGAAGACGGACAAAAAGCCGCTGAGCACTTTGTCCGTCGTGCTAACGATTCTGTCTGCTCACTGCCTGAAGCAGATCACACATATTGGTCTCAAATTTTGGCACAAGGCTAGCAATTTCGGGGAAGTGGGTAAGTAGATTACATTGATCCCAGTGCATAACTGGTATTTATTTTATCGACCCTGCAAGGGTGAAAGGCAAAGTCGACCTCAGTGGAATTTGAACTCAGAATATAAAGACAGACGAAATGCCACTGAGCATCTTGTCCGGTGTGCGAATGATTCTGCCAGCTCGCCGCTTTAAGCAAATCACTAATACTGAGATGTAGCCACATGACTTTTCCTCTTGTTAATCATCACCTCATCCAGTTAATTATTAGGTTGGTGCATAATTATTGCGGCTTTTTTTTTTTTTTCAGTAGATTTTATTCAACAAAAACGATAACAAAATTTAACAAAAACATCTTTAAATGAATATTCCGGAGCATATTCACCATCTACTTCAATTACTGCTTCCCATTTGCTTGGCAGCCGGTCGGAATAATCATTTAAAGATGTTTTTGTTAAATGTTGTTATTGTTTTTGGTGAATAAAATTTATTGAAAAAAGGTTCAAAGACAAAGTCGACCTCAGCAGATCTTAAATGCAAAACGTGACGACGGATGAAGTGCCGCTAAGCATTTTGTCCGATGTGCTAACGGCTCTAACTGCTCGCCGCCTCATTTGCTAAGGTATATTATTGGTTTAAGCATTTTGTCCAGTGCGGTAACAAGTCTGCAAGTTCGTCGCCTTTGTAGCGTGGCAGTTTCAGCAATTGTGAAAAATGACTTAGCGATTGCTAATATCTTCACTGTGTGAAAGGCAAGGCAGGAATGATCTCGTTTGAGGTTACAACCATCTTTGGTCAACCTGTTCTTGTTCTAAACACTAATTTGATTGGCTGACAGGACACGAGTGGTCTCTACGTGTTTCGCGCCACTGGGTGACATGTGACACGAGGGTCCCTACGAGGTCCGCGCCACTGATCGACACGTGACGCGAATTGTCTCGACTTATTTCGCGCCATAATTGCGAATCAGCCAATCAAGACTTTCGGTTAAAATTCCATTTTCTGGGGTTCGGTGAGCCAACCAAACAGTATATAAGCAGGATTTCACAGACACTTGGGGTCTTAGTTTCCAGTTCTTCTAAGAGCTAACTTAGACCCCTGCTGCTCAACTTACAGATATGCGATTGTCTCTGAGTAGATTCCAGCATCTTGCCCTATGAATGGTAAACTAAATGCCATTGTTAATTCTATGTTCAGTACCTTTGGGTATGCTTCACGCCACCGGAACACACAGACACAAAACGTGCTAACGTTTACGAACTCTTAAAATCCGCATGATTATAGAATATGTGAAATAAATATTTATCTACCAACAGAAGACTTGTGTCAATTCACTTATGTCCTATCGTCGTTATATGTATTTTATGGCTTTTGAATAATTCGTTAAGAATAGAACCGCGTGCAATCGTATTTCCTACACGATACGACTAAGCGTGATCCTATTTCTTACACCTTATTTTGCTAAGTGAAGATATTGAAAAGTATTTTCCATTGTTTAATGTTTTTTTGAGGGGTGGATCTTTTCGCTTTGACCGGCAGATTTTAAAAATAATTTCTTTGCAACTAAACACTTTTAAACTTCGTATACTGGTAGAATGTGTTTATAAAACATCTTTTTCTCTTGGCTTTCTTGAGAAAATTCTGTAGTTTGTAAGCTATTTCCTCTTTAATTTCTTAATTTTCGGCAATTTCAACCAATCCATGACGTCTATTGAGGTGAAAACAATATCTGCCGAAGTCTGTCAACAACAATTTTTTGCAGTGTCACATGAAAATGACTTTGATCAGATCCTCAGACTTTGATCAGATCCTCAAAATTGATCTTACAGAAAACATCTGGTTTGATATTTGGTAGAGATAAGGCATCCCAAATATTCTTTTAGCAAGTTTAAAGTGATTTCTTTTATGCTGTAAACCATTTACTGATTCTATCATGGCATCCCCTTTCTTTGATGCTCCAAACACGTGCATATTTTGCGGTAAATTTTGTTACTAAGATTTTCACTAAGAAAAAAATTACGGAAGACTACCAAGACTACAATTACGGAAGACTACCAAGAATACACACACACACACACACACACACACATATATATATATATATACATACATATATCTGTGTGTGTGTGTGTAATCGTCTTAACTTAAAGGAAAAGGGCTATACTATCCCAGTCTTGGTGCTCCCGGTCGAAATGCAACCATTTCATCTCCACGTGGTTCTCGGTAGTCTTCTGTAAATTTTTTTTCCTATTGAAAATCGTGGGGGTGTTAATATCAAAATTTACCCAAATGAATCCAACACTTGGTACACATTACTGATAAAAAAAGTAGACAGTTTTGTATAAATGTTACGAAACCAAATACTAACTAGTAAGAAAGGCAGAGATAACAACATATTTCTAAAAATAACACGTTACCCAAAAATCTGGAATGAATACTTAACGTAACCTCCTTTACCACGAAGCCGCTAGATGATAGCTGTTTTCTAGACGTTAACAGTGTCACATGGTCTTCTCAAATATAAAATTTACCAACATAGTTCTTGCTAGTGTGAAAGTTAAGACCCATTCTGTGCTGAACCTATTTTACTTTTCAGAAGGCGGCGAGCTGGCAGAAACGTTGGCACACTGGGCGAAATGCGTAGCCGTATTTCGTCTGCCGTTACGTTCTGAGTTCAAATTCCGCCGAGGTCAACTTTGCCTTTCATCCTTTCGGGGTCGATTAAATAAGTACCACATAATTGTAAACCAAAATGAAAACGGAATTGTAGTATGCGTGGTAGTATGCGCAAAGTTTGAGGCGGCGCAGGAACAAGTTGACGTCCGCCCGAGTCTCGAACTCATCACAGTGGCGCGTGAGTGGCGTGAAGCGGAGACCCTTACTGAGGAGAGAGCGCTCGGCGGCGGAGAGGGGGAGGTTGGTTTTTCACTGTTTGATTTGCCTATTAGTGGTTTTATCTCTAATTTAATTTATACAGATCTATATCTCATTTGTATACATTTGTATATATAATGCGTGCACACACACACACACACACATATATATATACACACACATATATATATATATATATATATATATATATATATATATATATATATATATATATAATGTGTGCATTACGTAGTCGGTCGATTCAGCTGAAAATATGCATACCTATGTTAAAAGTGCTGGCAAGTTTGCATGACAACTATTTTTTTCCTCAAATGAAAGGCGTCACCTCTAAGACAAAATTCCTCATCTTATAAAATGTGGCCCCAGTAGACCCGAATGAAATCGGGTTATGTTAACCAAAATGTGAAAAGTGGTCTAAATGGGGCTGGAATGGGATTAAAATTTAAAGGAGCGGGTGTTTAGGAATTCTCTGTTACATCAAGCTAAAAAATTTGCGCCAGCCTTTTAATCGTCAATGTGTTGCCGTCCATGATAAAGAGTCCATGATAAAGAGTCCATGGTGAGTCTACTGTCGTGAGAAAGAATCACTTCAAAACTTGGTGTTTACGAATTTTCTTTTACATCAAGTTGAAAATTTTACGCCAGTCGTTAAACTGTCACTACATTGCTGTCCGTCGTTAAGAAGTGCCAGCCATGGTGACTCTACTATCCTCAGATTCTATCCCTTCAAACTTTGGTTTCCAATATTTTATTATTTTTCTTCAGCTCGCAAGTCCGTCTGTCCCTTTTAAATGTTAGCATTTTGCTGTCTGCCTTGAAGCAGACTTTTCCATTATCACTGCCTCATATTTCTGATTGATCTTTCTAAATATTTTATTTCTCAACTTACTCAAGATCTTCTGTTGTTTATAAATGGGAGAGAGATAGATAAAGATAGAGAGTAAGAGAAAGCAAGGAAGAGTCCGAGAGATAAGAAAACTAAGAGAGTGGGAAAGTGAGAGAGAAAGGAGAGAGAAAAAAATACGGAGAATCATCATCATCATCATCGTCTAACGGCCGTTTTATGTGCTAGCAAGGCTTGGACAGTGTATACATTGTATACATTTATATATATATACATATACATATATATATATATACATATAAATATATATAATTTGTATACATTTATATACATATAAATATATATAATTTGTATACATTTATATACATATATATATAATTTGTATATATTTATATACATATATATAATTTGTATACGTTTATATACATATATATAATTTGTATAAGTTTATATACATGTATATAATTTGTATAAGTTTATATACATGTATATAATTTGTATACGTTTATATACATGTATATAATTTGTATACGTTTATATACATGTATATAATTTGTATACATTTATATACATATATACGTATATATTTATATACATATATATAATTTGTATATATTCATATACGTATATATAATTTGTATATATTCATATACATATATATAATTTGTATATATTCATATACATATATATAATTTGTATATATTCATATACAAATATATAATTTGTATATATTTATATACATATATATAATTTGTATATATTTATATATATGTATATAAATATATACAAATTATATATATAATTATATATAATTTGTATACATTTATATACAAATATATAATTTGTATACGTTTATATACATATATATAATTTGCATACATATATATAATTTGCATACATATATATAATTTGTATATATTTGTATACATATATATAATTTGTATATATTTGTATACAGATATATAATTTGTATATATTTGTATACAGATATATAATTTGTATATATTTGTATACATATATATAATTTGTATACATATATATAATTTGTATATATTTGTATACATATATATAATTTGTATATATTTGTATACATATATATAATTTGTATATATTTGTATACAGATATATAATTTGTATATATTTGTATACAGATATATAATTTGTATATATTTATATATATAATTTGTATATATTCATATACATATATGTAATTCGTATATATTCATATGCATATATGTAATTTGTATATCTTCATATGCATATATATAATTTGTAGATATTCCTATGCAAGTATGTAATTTGTAGATATTCATATGCATGTATGTAATTTGTATATATTCATATACATGTATGTAATTTGTATATATTCATATACATGTATGTAATTTGTATATCTTCATACACATGTATGTAATTTGTATATATTCATATACATGTATGTAATTTGCATATATTCATATACATGTATGTAATTCGCATATATTCATATACATATAAGTAATTCGCATATATTCATATACATATAAGTAATTCGCATATATTCATATACATATAAGTAATTCGCATATATTCATATACATATATGTAACTTGTACATCTTCATATACATATATATAATCGCATATCTTCATATACATATATATAATCGCATATCTTCATATACATATATATAATCGCATATCTTCATATACATATATGTAATCCGCATATATACAACTTGCACATATCTTCATATACAGATATACAACTTGCACATATCTTCATATACATATATACAACTTGCACATATCTTCATATACATATATACAACTTGCACATATCTTCATATACATACAACTTGCACATATCTTCATATACATATATACAACTTGCACATATCTTCATATACATATATACAACTTGCACATATCTTCATATACATATATACAACTTGCACATATCTTCATATACATATATACAACTTGCACATATCTTCATATACATATATACAACTTGCACATATCTTCATATACATATATACAACTTGCACATATCTTCATAACATATATACAACTTGCACATATCTTCATATACATATATACAACTTGCACATATCTTCATATACATATATACAACTTGCACATATCTTCATATACATATATACAACTTGCACATATCTTCATATACATATATACAACTTGCACATATCTTCATATACATATATACAACTTGCACATATCTTCATATACATATATACAACTTGCACATATCTTCATATACATATATACAACTTGCACATATCTTCATATACATATATACAACTTGCACATATCTTCATATACATATATACAACTTGCACATATCTTCATATACATATATACAACTTGCACATATCTTCATATACATATATACAACTTGCACATATCTTCATATACATATATACAACTTGCACATATCTTCATATACATATATACAACTTGCACATATCTTCATATACATATATATAACTTGCACATATCTTCATATACATATATATAACTTGCACATATCTTCATATACATATATATAACTTGCACATATATTCATATACATATATATAATTTGCACATATTCATATACATATATATAATTTGTATATATTTATATACATATATATAATTTATATAAATTTATATATATGTATATAAATATATACTAATTATATTTATAATTATATATATTTTGTATATTTTTATATACAAATATACAATTTGTATACGTTTATATACATATATATAATTTGTATACGTTTATATACATATATATAATTTGTATACATATATACATATATATAAATTGTATGCATATATATAATTTGTATATCTTCATATACATATATATAATTTGCATATTTTCATATACATATATGTAATTTGTATATATTCATATACATATATGTAATTTGTATATATTCATATACATATATGTAATTTGTATATATTCATATACATATATGTAATTTGTATATATTCATATACATATATGTAATTTGTATATATTCATAGACATATATGTAATTTGTATATATTCATATACATATATGTAATTCGTATATCTTCATATACATATACGTAATTTGTATAGCTTCATATACATATACGTAAGTTGTACATCTTCATGTACATATATTTAAATTGGATATCTTCATATACATATATGTAATTTGTATACCTTCATATACATATATGTAATTTGTATACCTTCATATACATATATATAATTTGTATATCTTTATATACATATATGTAATTTGTATAGCTTCATATACATATATGTAAGTTGTATATCTTCATATACATATATGTAACTTGTATATATTTATATATATGTATATAAATATATACAAATTATATATATAATTATATATATTTTGTATATATTTATATACAAATATATAATTTGTGTACGTTCATATACATGTATATAATTTGTGTACGTTCATATACATGTATATAATTTGTGTACGTTCATATACATGTATATAATTTGTGTACGTTCATATACATGTATATAATTTGTGTACGTTCATATACATGTATATAATTTGTGTACGTTCATATACATGTATATAATTTGTGTACGTTCATATACATGTATATAATTTGTGTACGTTCATATACATGTATATAATTTGTGTACGTTCATATACATGTATATAATTTGTGTACGTTCATATACATGTATATAATTTGTGTACGTTCATATACATGTATATAATTTGTGTACGTTCATATACATATATATAATTTGTATATATTTGTATGCATATATGCAATTTGTATATATTTGTATGCATATATGCAATTTGTATATATTTGTATGCATATATGCAATTTGTATATATTTGTATGCATATATGCAATTTGTATATATTTGTATGCATATATGCAATTTGTATATATTTGTATGCATATATGCAATTTGTATATATTTGTATGCATATATGCAATTTGTATATATTTGTATGCATATATGCAATTTGTATATATTTACATACCTATATGCAATTTGCATGTATTTACATACCTATTTGCAATTTGCACGTATTTACATACCTATATACAATTGTCTATAAAGCATACAATGTAGAGAAAAAAAGATTTGAACACCTGGAGGAAAGCACCATCGAGAAGTGTCTTGGTGCGACTATGAAAGATATCCCCGCAGAAGTAGAGGTAGGCTGGATTGTAGCCACACTTCTACACCAGAGGGAGGACAAAATACAATTGGTCGAAATTGCAAGAGACGGGCCTACAATTCCAGTCTGTTATATATTTTGAGTATTGTTATCACTAGCGATATCAAGATATAACATTGTACTTTAAGTGTATATATAGTTCGGTTCGGTTCGGTTCGGTTCGGTTCGGTTCGGTTCGGTTCGGTTCGGTTCGGTTCGGTTCGGTTCGGTTCGGTTCGGTTCGGTTCGGTTCGGTTCGGTTCGGTTCGGTTCGGTTCGGTTCGGTTCGGTTCGGTTCGGTTCGGTTCGGTTCGGTTCGGTTCGGTTCGGTTCGGTTCGGTTCGGTTCGGTTCGGTTCGGTTCGGTTCGGTTCGGTTCGGTTCGGTTCGGTCGGTTCGGTTCGGTTCGGTTCGGTTCGGTTCGGTTCGGTTCGGTTCGGTTCGGTTCGGTTCGGTTCGGTTCGGTTCGGTTCGGTTCGGTTCGGTTCGGTTCGGTTCGGTTCGGTTCGGTTCGGTTCGGTTCGGTTCGGTTCGGTTCGGTTCGGTTCGGTTCGGTTCGGTTCGGTTCGGTTCGGTTCGGTTCGGTTCGGTTCGGTTCGGTTCGGTTCGGTTCGGTTCGGTTCGGTTCGGTTCGGTTCGGTTCGGTTCGGTTCGGTTCGGTTCGGTTCGGTTCGGTTCGGTTCGGTTCGGTTCGGTTCGGTTCGGTTCGGTTCGGTTCGGTTCGGTTCGGTTCGGTTCGGTTCGGTTCGGTTCGGTTCGGTTCGGTTCGGTTCGGTTCGGTTCGGTTCGGTTCGGTTCGGTTCGGTTCGGTTCGGTTCGGTTCGGTTCGGTTCGGTTCGGTTCGGTTCGGTTCGGTTCGGTTCGGTTCGGTTCGGTTCGGTTCGGTTCGGTTCGGTTCGGTTCGGTTCGGTTCGGTTCGGTTCGGTTCGGTTCGGTTCGGTTCGGTTCGGTTCGGTTCGGTTCGGTTCGGTTCGGTTCGGTTCGGTTCGGTTCGGTTCGGTTCGGTTCGGTTCGGTTCGGTTCGGTTCGGTTCGGTTCGGTTCGGTTCGGTTCGGTTCGGTTCGGTTCGGTTCGGTTCGGTTCGGTTCGGTTCGGTTCGGTTCGGTTCGGTTCGGTTCGGTTCGGTTCGGTTCGGTTCGGTTCGGTTCGGTTCGGTTCGGTTCGGTTCGGTTCGGTTCGGTTCGGTTCGGTTCGGTTCGGTTCGGTTCGGTTCGGTTCGGTTCGGTTCGGTTCGGTTCGGTTCGGTTCGGTTCGGTTCGGTTCGGTTCGGTTCGGTTCGGTTCGGTTCGGTTCGGTTCGGTTCGGTTCGGTTCGGTTCGGTTCGGTTCGGTTCGGTTCGGTTCGGTTCGGTTCGGTTCGGTTCGGTTCGGTTCGGTTCGGTTCGGTTCGGTTCGGTTCGGTTCGGTTCGGTTCGGTTCGGTTCGGTTCGGTTCGGTTCGGTTCGGTTCGGTTCGGTTCGGTTCGGTTCGGTTCGGTTCGGTTCGGTTCGGTTCGGTTCGGTTCGGTTCGGTTCGGTTCGGTTCGGTTCGGTTCGGTTCGGTTCGGTTCGGTTCGGTTCGGTTCGGTTCGGTTCGGTTCGGTTCGGTTCGGTTCGGTTCGGTTCGGTTCGGTTCGGTTCGGTTCGGTTCGGTTCGGTTCGGTTCGGTTCGGTTCGGTTCGGTTCGGTTCGGTTCGGTTCGGTTCGGTTCGGTTCGGTTCGGTTCGGTTCGGTTCGGTTCGGTTCGGTTCGGTTCGGTTCGGTTCGGTTCGGTTCGGTTCGGTTCGGTTCGGTTCGGTTCGGTTCGGTTCGGTTCGGTTCGGTTCGGTTCGGTTCGGTTCGGTTCGGTTCGGTTCGGTTCGGTTCGGTTCGGTTCGGTTCGGTTCGGTTCGGTTCGGTTCGGTTCGGTTCGGTTCGGTTCGGTTCGGTTCGGTTCGGTTCGGTTCGGTTCGGTTCGGTTCGGTTCGGTTCGGTTCGGTTCGGTTCGGTTCGGTTCGGTTCGGTTCGGTTCGGTTCGGTTCGGTTCGGTTCGGTTCGGTTCGGTTCGGTTCGGTTCGGTTCGGTTCGGTTCGGTTCGGTTCGGTTCGGTTCGGTTCGGTTCGGTTCGGTTCGGTTCGGTTCGGTTCGGTTCGGTTGCAATTTTACGTGCTCCGCATTGCAACAAGATGTGTCTTCGTCAGAGCAATTGCTGTTGACCTTACCATTTACATAAAACGTAGCTTTGTCACTGAACAACACAAAGTTTTTCGTAAAATTGATATTTTCATCCAATTTATTCGTCTATCAGGATCGTCTTAATTTAAGTGATGCAATATCTGTAGGTTGTATCGATGAAACTTTTCCTCAACCAGCATTTTGTGGATGGTTGGTTTTGGAACACCTAACACCGTAGATGTCCGACGAAGTGATTTTGGGGGGCTAGCTAGCAGAAACTTTAGCCTCGACACCCTCTTTAGTTTCATCTGAAGTCTTTGGTCGCCCGGAACGGGGTTTATCCGAAACACTGCCTGTTTCTTTAAATTTCTTGATCAATTTCCTGACGGCAGTAAAATAAATAGGTTGCCTACAAGGGTGTGGAAGATTAAATTCTTCCGCAATAAGACCATCCCTCTCGTCCACTTAATAATACTAACTCGATTCTTTCTTCTTTAGACAGATTCATCATTCGATCTGGGATTCTTTCTTCTTTAGACAGAGCCATCATTCGATCATCTGTAGAAAAAATAACAAATAAATTTAGAAAAGTAAAGTATTTTTTTTATTTAATTTAAACAAAAGTAAAAAAGGAAAATTATTATTTCTTATGTTATGATTTTATTCCATAAACCCAGACTTCGTGGACACCCTAAAATTGCTCTGATTAAAACCCTTTCAACATGGAAGTATCCAAGGAGCATTTAAGGCACATATAATTCTTTATGAGTACAATAAAGGTAACTCTGATGCCGAAGTGACTCGAAACATACACTCAGTTTATAGCAAAGTGCTCGAATGAAAGAACTTGCAGGAGATCGTCTGCAAAATTGAAGATGAATATCGAACAGGATGTCCAGTTGAGTTTGACAAGCTCCTTGAGGCATTACTTGAAGAAAATCCGTCATTATCAGTTGAAGAATTGACAATAAAGCTTACTTCAAACCATACAACAGTTCATCGTCATCAACAACGTGGAAAGGTTCCTAAACTTGGAAAATAGGTGCCTTATGTATTGTCCGAAAGCAACCGCAAATCCCGAGTTGGTATCTGCTCTTCTCTCCATTCTCGCAAACTCATTTCACCCTTTTTCGATAGACTTGTGATGAAAAATGGATTTTCTATCGAAACGTTAGACGTCGTAAACAGTGGCTTGGTAAAAGGGAAAATTCTCAACCACAACCGAGAAGGGAACTTCATGGGGAAAAGGTTCTACTCTCTATCTGGTGCGATTGCAAAGGCGTAATTCACTTTATATTGTTACCACCTAATGCAACAATCAATGCTCAAGTCTACTGTCAGCAATTAGAGCGTTTGAACCAAGCTTTGAAGGAAAAAAGAGCCGCTTTAGTGAGTCGAAAACGAGTGATGTTTCAACAGGACAATGCGCAATCCCACACTGCAAAGATCACATCACAGAAGATCGAAGGGGTCAGTTTGGAAAAATTTCTTCATCCAACTTATTCTCCCGACCTTACTCCTTCAGGATACCATTTGTTTCATAGTTTACAGAATTAGTAGGGGGATACAACTTTCGCAAGCCAGGGGGAGGTCGAACCTGACATTTCAGAGTTCTTCGCTTTCAAACCAAAAGAGTTTTACGTTGATGGGATTAAAAAGCTTGTAAATAGATGGAGGTAAGTCATAGATAATTAGGGAAAGTACATTGATGATTAACTTTCAATTAAATATAACATTTGATCACTTGTATTCTTTATCCAAAATTCAGACAGAACTTATGGGATGACCTGAGATATATACACTGGCGAAAATATATTTAAGACAGACGATAAAAGTTCTATTTCTTACAAAATATTTTGTTACTAACACCATACAAATTATTATTTAACTTTTACACCTTATGCAAAATTTATTTCGCTTTCGAATGATGCAGACAATAACCATTTTTATACTACTTGAAGAATTCTAATGCTAAATATAATTTTAATGGAGATAACCTGCAGTATATAGTACAACATTTTTGTCTCCGTATATGAGCTAAGTATTAATAAAATGTGGTATACGATAAAAATTTCGGATATTTGTCTTAAAACATTCAGACAAGAAAATTCAGATGTAGCACATGAGGTATTATTTTCCATACGAATATCCACATATTTATATTAAGAATTTCATGATAAAAATATAGAAATATTGGGTTGTCCGGAAAGTTCTTGCAGATTTATAGTAGCTTATCTTTCGACTTATTTTAGAACATGTTTGAGTCCATAAAATAGGATTTGACTACACCTCCATTTGGAGCACAGTTTAATCTATCTTTTCGTGGAAGAAGGTTTATGTTCCAATAACCTGTGTTAATTCTGTAAACCTTTAAATTAAAAGATGAGAAAAATTCATTATCGGCATTTGATGCTTTGGGAACCAGACAAAAATTGCTGCAGCTTGGCTGGGGTGACTTACCCCACCCTCCATATTCACCAGATATTACTCCTTCGGATTTCCACTTATTCAGGTCTCTGCAGAATAGTCTTAATGGTGAAAATTTCAATTCCTTAGATGACGTAAAAAGATACCTTGATGAATTATTTGCCTTGAAACCACCCCAATTCTGGGAAGAGTATTTAGTGACCATGTACTTTCCTTTAAAAATCGGAACGAACTTTCCGGACAACCCAATATAAACATAACAATGAAATACAAATAAAACATGAAAAATGAAAACCTGAATTGAAAGAGGCGATTAAATTTTTTTCCTAACCTGCAGCCGTTTGTTGTACGAGGTATTCGAAATTCAGCCCTCCTTCCTCAGGGTTCCTTTCTCGAGGTAAAATCCAGCAGAAAGCAGTAAGGCACTACATGACGAGTATTCAGTTGGTAAAAGTTCAGTTTTTGAGTATCGATTATTTTATTATTACCCACTAGGGGCTACATAGATGGGACAATACAATCGGGAATGAATAATGAATTATGAAGTTTGTACAATGTGGTGTAATGCCCACTCGATCCCCGAAATCGAGCGGTTACATTTCGTCATTTGTTTTTTTTTCGTCAACAATATTTTCCAAATAAAACATTTCATACATTTTCAACATACATTTCAAGAGTTTTACAAAGTTCAACATTTCTTTTTTTTTTTTTTCAGAATTTAAAGTTCTTTTTATCATTTCCAAATTAAGTTTTCACAATACCTTTTCTTTTATATATACTCCATTATGTCTACCAAACCTGAGTAAACTTCCATTGTTCGAGGCCACCTTGTAAGTCGGCATTTCATATGTTTTGACACGTTCTCGCCAGCTGCCTCGATGAACGCCTCGGCGTCGTTCTCGTGGACGAGTGCACCTGTTTCTTTCCATTCGGTGCCCATCCTGACCCACGTATATCCGTTTGTTACGCTTATTAGATCTTCCATCTCCTCACAGTGCCTGTGATGGATCAACGTTCCATAGTATTTGAATTTTTTATTCGTACCTACATTTTCTCTAGTTTTTCTCTTAGGACTTACTTCCTCTTTTTTCTCCTCCCTCGGTTTCTCTCTTTCTCTCTTTTTGCTTTCTCTTCTTTCTTTTTCCTTCTCTTGTCTTTTTGGCTCTTTGTCTGCCGTCTCTCTACCCTGTGCCTTAAGTTCCATTCCTGTTGTTTCTTTTCCTTTTTGCATACCATCTTTTCCTTTCTCTTGGTTCTGTTCCTTCTCTTGTTCTTTTCCTACTTTTTCTCTTCCCTTTAATGTACTTTCCTTTTCTTTCTCTTTCTTCTGCCTTGGCTCCTTCTCCACTACTTCTGCACCCTGTGAATTTTGCTCCTTTTCTACTATCTTCTTCCCTTTGTTTTCATTTTCCTTCAGTGCGCTGTTACTTCCCTTCTCTTGTTGTTTCTCCGTTATTTCCTTTTCCTTGTTTTCGCTGTTCTTTCCTTCGTGTTCGTTTTCCTTCTCTCCACTTTGTGTCTCTTTTTGCTCCGCTGTAAATTCATACAGCGGACATTCCTTTTTTATGTGCCCTCTTGATCCGCACAGGTAGCAATTCGGTTTTCTGCCTTCCACTATTACACTAATTGTCTTCTCGTTTTCTATTTCTATTTGGAAGGGAAATCTTTCGATGTCTTCCATTGTGGCCATTAGCCACAACTCTACTCCGAATCCCTTCCAATTTACAACGTTCGTCTCCTTAATTGACCCTATTTCTACTTCCTCTTTTGCTGCCCCAATAATGGCTGTTACCAGCATTTCTGTTTTAATATTTGGGGGCACCTTTGGGACTCTTACCCGTACCCCTCGTCTTCCTTTATACGTCGGCCACATGGTGAAATTTTCCGCTTTCAGGACATTGGAAGCCAATGAGGCCGCCACTTCCTTTGTTGCGCATCTCACCTCCACCGTACCATATTTCTTTCCTCTGTCTACAAAAGTCGCTTTTTTCATGATGTCTCCCAGACATTTCTCTATTTCTTCAATCGTCACTCTCACCAGTTTTCTCGTGTTTCTATCTTGCGTTCTATACGTTATCGTCTTGTTAATTTTTTCTTCTATTGTTTCCACAGGCGGGACCAGCTTCACGCTGTCACCCTCCCTTTTGACGAACTTCTCGTATTCCTTCAATTGTTCTTTTCTAAAGAACACTTCTCTTATTCTAAGAGACTCGTCACTTTTTGTTGTGGCGACCCCCGCGTAAGTCTCCATGACTTGAGGGTCGACACACCTTCTATAAAAGGTTCAAACACGTAGCGGCAAACGCCTCGCGCGATTCAATTTTTTGACAACTTTTAACAGTCTTTTTTCAATTTTCACATATAAATAACTCACAACACACGTATATATGGTGCGTATCCAAGTTTTTGAGTATCGATGTTCACAATTTTTTCAAGAGGATTGCCACGTTTAAATAAGAAATGGAAATCATTTAGTTAATCATCCAATTTTGGGAATATTCCATTTTTTACTGATATATACTACAATAACAAAGAAATTATTTAAGATTTTAGATTTATGCATAAGTATTCTTATGGTTCCAAAACGCATGGTTCTCAGTTCAGTCCCACTGTGTGGTAACTTGGCATGTGTCTTCTACTATAGCCTGAGACCAACCAAAGCCTTGTCAGTGGATTTTGTAGACAGAAACTGAAAGAAATCAATCGTATATATATGTATGTATGTATGTATGTAAGTCTGTGTATGTGTCTTTGTGTTTCTCCCTCATCACTGCTTCACAACTGGTGTTCGTTTATTTACATCCCCATAACATACTGGTTTCACAAGAAGAAACTGATAGAATAAGTACCAGGCTTATCAAAATTTAAAAAAGCTCTAGGCAGTGTCTCACATTTTTGTTTGCCCACTCAGTTGTATCTATCAATTTATCTTTGTGTGTGTGTGTGTGTGTGTACATACATATATATATGTATGTATATATATAATATATATATATATATATATATATATATATATATATATATATATATATGGATTTCGTGGACAGGAACTGAAACAAATCAATCGTATATATATGTATGTATATATGTAAGTGTATGTGTTTTAGTATTGGCAACATGAATGACAATAGCCAGAGACTACTTGAATTTTGCACATACCATAACCTGTGCATCACCAACACATTCTTTCCCAACAAGACATCCCACAAGGCATCTTGGAGACATCCAAGATCTCACCACTGGCATCAGTTGGATCTCATCATTACACGAAGATCCTTTCTGAATTCTGTTCAACTGACCCGTAGCGCGGATTGTGAGACAGATCATTCACTAATAAGAAGGGTGAGGATTCTGCCTAAAAAGTCCATCACTCCAAGAAAATTAGCCAACCACGCATTAACACTGCCAGAACCTCGAACCCTACACTGCGACAATGTTTTGCTGTTTTTATCAAGGTTGCCCTCAGTAGCTGCCCAACCTCCTCTGCTGAAAGTAGGTGGAATTATATCAGGGAAGCTTTGTATACCACATCAATAGATACTTTCGGAATGAGAGAAAGGTAAAACCCAGATTTTGTTCAGTGCTGGGCTCTCAGAGCTGGAACCAGTTATCGAAGCAAAGCGTACAGCTCTGATGCAATACAAGAGTGGTTCTTCTACAAAGTCACACGAAGAACTCAGAAAGGCAAGAAATAAAACCCAACTGACTGCCAGACGCTATGCAAATGGGTATTGAAAGGAAATCTGTCAGAGTATCCAGTCAGCTGCTGACAGTGGCGACACCCGTGGGATGTATGCCGGTTTGAAGAAGGCCCTCGGTCCATCCGCAAATACCTCAGCCCCTCTGAAATCAACTACTGGAGATCTCATCAGGGACCAAAGCAAGCAAATGGATAGATGGATGGAGTACTACCAGGATCTCTACTCACGAGAGACCACGGTAGCTGAGGCTGCAACCGAGGGTGTCAAGATCTTGCCAGTCATGTGTGAACTTGACAGTCTGCCATCTATAGCAGAGCTCACCAAATCTATTGACTCCCTAGCAAGTAACAAGGCTCCAGGAAAAGACGGCATCCCCTTAGAGATCATCAAAACCGGCAAAAACACCATCCTGCTTCGGCACATTCATGAGCTTCTGTGTCAGTGCAGGTAAGAGGGTACAGTCCCTCAGAATATGCGGGATGCTAACATCATTACGCTTTACAAAAATAAAAGTGACCGTGATGATTGTAACAATTACCGTGGAATATCTCTTCTAAGCACAGTTGGAAAGGCCTCTGCTTGCATTATCCTGTCCAGGCTGCAACTAATTGCTTCTCGAATTTATCCAGAATCGCAGTGTGGCTTTAGAAGCAGATCGACTATTGACATGATATTCTCCATACGCTAACTTCAGAAGTCCAGAGAGCAGAACATGCCATTATATATGGCCTTCATTGATCTGACAAAGGGCTTTGACTTGGTAAGTAGAAAAGGCCTCTTCATCCTGCTCCAAAAAATCGGATGTCCACCAAAGCTGCTGAGGATCATCAAATCATTCCATGCTAATATGCAAGGCACCATACAGCACAATGGTTCAACATCAGCCGCCTTCCAAATAAAAAATGGGGTAGAGCAAGGTTGTGTCCTTGCTCCTACATTATTTGGCATCTTCTTCTCGCTGCTGCTGTCACATGCCTTTGAGACATCAGATGATGGAGTGTTTCTGCACAGTAGAAGTGATGGGGAACTGTTCAATCTCTCGCGTCTGCGTGCCAAGACCAAAATTTCAGAAGCATCCTGATCAAGGAGATGCTATTTGCTGATGATGCCGCTCTGGTATCACACACAGAAGAAGCCCTACGAAGGCACAGCAACTGTTTTGAGCAAGCATTTGGCAACTTTGGCTTACTTATCAGCCTCAAGAAGACCAACATCATGGGTCAGGCTACATCGGACATCCCAAACATACATATTGGAGACCACAGAGTATAGGAGGTGGAGAAGTTTACCTATCTTGGCTCTACCGTCACCTACAACCTATCCCTTGATGCTGAGCTCAATATACGCATTGGCAAGGCAGCTGCTGTGATGGCCCAACTCACCAAACGCGCATGGGACAACAATAAGCTTACCAAGACCACAAAAATGAAGATTTACCAGGCATGTGTACTTAGCACTCTACTGTATGACTTTGACGCCATACACACGCCATACGACGCCATACGTCGCCTAAATATCTTTCACCTGCGCTGTCTCCGGAAAATCCATCGCATCAAATGGCAGAATCATGTCCCTAACAAAGATGTCCTCAAGCAAGCAGGAATACCAAGCATGTTTGCACTCTTCACACAAAGACGTATGAGATGGCTTGGACATGTTAGCCGTATGGAAGATGGCAGAATCCCCAAGGACATACTCAACGGAGAGCTTGCTAGGGGCACTAGGTCTGTGGGAAGACCGTTCTTACGATACAAGGATGTTTGCAAAAGGGACATGAATGCCTGCAACATCAATATTACCAACTGGGAAGCAGTTGCCAGCAACCGTGGAGATTGGCGACGTACCGTGAAAGAGGGAACACAAAGGAGTGACATAGTGAGAAAGGAGAAATGGAAAGACAAGAAAAGACGTCAACAAGAAACTATGACATTACAACCAGTCAGGCAAAGTCTTCGCTACATTTACGGCACCTGCCAGAGGGAGTGTTTGTCCCGGCTAGGACTACACAGCCACAGCAAGAGATGTATTAGGACATGAAATGTAAAAGCCGGACAAGATTATTTTATGCGCAACTCCATTGTCTCCCGAGACAAAAAGGATGCCAACAACAATATATATGGATTTCGTAGACAGGAACTGTAACAAATAAATCGTATATATATGTATGTATATATGTAAGTGTATGTGTGTGTCTTTGTCTCTGTGTTTCGCCCTCATCACTGCTTCACAACTGCTGTTCACTTATTTACATCCACATAACTTACTGGTTTCACAAGAACAAACTAATAGAGTAAGTACTAGGCTTATCAACATAAAAAAGCACTAGGCTGTGTCTCATATTTTTGTTTGCTCACTCAGTTGTATCTATCAATTTATCTTTGTATGTGTGCATGTGTGTGTGTATCTCTCTCTCTCTCTCTCTATATATATATATATATATATATATAAAACACCCTAATGGGAGCCTTAAATCCCAAATTTTAGTAATTTCTTTTATGATCCAAAACTTGGTCAAAAGTACTGAATGGATCTTTATGAAATTTGGAAATTATATTCTATGCATAAGAGCCATAACACCCATGACAATTCATATATTTTTGCTGTTGATGAAATTTTAACCATAGACATTAGACACAAATGAAGTAATATCTATAAAATTTCATCTTACAAAGTTAGAAAGACCCCTCCATGGGGACTTAACAACTACAATTTTGTCATTTTATCTAAGCAA